>NC_045549.1:76015669-76053169 GCF_009769535.1 Thamnophis elegans | reverse complement strand
CACGGTTTTGTCGTTCACCCTTTTGTTGGTGAACCCTTTCCAGCCCTTTGCCCCTAAAAGAGATATTGGCCACGACGCATCACAGGGGGTTCCAGGAAAGTCTCTTCATGCGTCAGAGATGTATCTCTTTAAATAATGGATGAACTACTCCCTACGCCAGTTTTTCTCAACCTTGGTAGCTCTTAAGATGTCTGGACTTCAGCTGGACGTCCACACAACTGAAAACTGCTTAGGAGGTTGAGAAAGGCCAACTCTCCGTGCCTTTTCTCTTTCCCACCCAAGATAAGCCAGTAGGAATGAAAGTTGAGATAACAAGTAGTTGCCTACACATTTCCATTACGACTACTCGCGGAGTACATAAACAGAAAAGGGTATCTCAAATCTGGGGAAATGATCGTACTGGGTGTTTCAGTAGGAACATTAAACGTGTTTTTCCATAGAGGTAGGGAATGCTACTCTAAAGTTTATCAAACGCCTTTTTTGATATTACAGATAACTAGTTTACCAATTCATAACCAGCGGCTATTTAAGGTCAGAAGATTGTGTAAACTAAAGCAATCTAGGCTGCGTTCCTCGTGTTTCATTCCTGGAGTTCCACAGAAACTTTGGCCTTGAAAAGATCGAAGGAGGACTTCAGGGAAATCACATTAACAGCCTACGTTACGTCATTACGGAAGGTTTTGGCGCCCAGATTCCAGAGTAGACAATTCTTGACGAAAGGCACCAAGTTCATGAGACCATAACAAACCGAGACATGGGTGGTCCTTGGTACTCATTTCAACAGGCTGGAAGTCCGTTGAAGTCCACTGCTAAAAAAAGCTGCTCCTTACGGGGTTTGAACATGATTGTTGACGATCTCAGAATAGCAGAGTGGGAAGGGGTCTTGGACAACCCTCTGCTCAAGCAGGAGACCCTGTACCCGGGATGGCGAACCTTTTTCTTACAGTGTGCCAAAATTGCACACGTGTGTACGTGCCTACTCAATATCCCCGTCCAACTGCACAATTCTACTCCCGCGCATGCCCCAGGCCCCCTGGAGGCCCTCTGGAAGCCAGAAACGGATCGTTTCTGAACTCCCAGTTGGCCCATTGGGACCGTTTTTCGCCCTCCTCACCCTCCGGAGGCTTTTCTGAAGCCTGGGGAGGGCAAAAATGCCCCCCCCCAGCCCTCCAGAAGAGTGACAAATCAGCTGTACAGAGCATGCCACCAAATATGGCTTTGCATGCCACCTGTGGCAGCCGTGCCATAGGTTCACCATCATATACCAATGTCGGTGAACCTTTGGGGGACTGAAATGGGAGCATGGATGCACGTGCCAGAAACTGGAAGAGCAGTCACCTGGTGCATATGTGTGCACCTGGAAGATGATATTCCAGTTTCTGGCAGGCACAGGCGCACTGGCCACCTGATCTTCCGGTTTCTGGCGTGCATGGATGTGCAAAGAACAGCTGGTTGACGCCCATGCACACACCAGAAACCAGAAGAAGAGTCCCCCCCGGTGCGCATGCGTCTCTGAATTTTGATCACGTGACCACGGGGGGGGGGGTGTAGCAAAGGTCGTAAGTGTGTTAAAAAAAGCTCCCAAGTTGCTTTTTTCAGTGCTGTTGTAACTTTGGACAGTCACTGTACGAACTTTTGTAAGCCGGGAATTATCTGCGCAACGACACCGCGTGCTGCCATTTGATGACAGCATTGGTTTTTTTATTTTATTTTTTTTAATTTTTATTTTAAACACATAAACACATCAACGAAAACAAACACATGACTTAAATCAACATAGGAACAAGAAGTTCCATCATATGTCATACAGCAGTTCCGAATCGGTTTCTTTGCAGTTTAGTGTTTTCCCTTCTATACATTTCTGTCTTGCATTCATTTATTATTTATTTATTTATTTATTTGTCTTGTATGCCGCCCACTCCCGGAGGACTCCGGGCGGCACACAAAAGACAAGGGAAAGGGGGGTCCCCTTATTTGTTATCCATTTTTATGTACAATTCTATATTTATTTATACTTAGGTATTTATAGCAAAATATATATTTTTTATATTGTAAATGTGTTTTTATTTTCCATTTTCATTTTCGTACAGTCACATATATACTGTGCAGAACCGGGGCCATATAAAATTAAACAATAAACACAGCCATTCCTCTTGTCAATAATACGCCCCAAAATAGAAACCCAATGTACCTCTTCGACCCTCCATACACCTCTTTCTTTCGCCCCAATTGCATTGTTATGCAATTCGTCCTAATTAAGAGATGCGATTTCCCGAAATAAAAGGTGAGAATCGGACCTCTTTGTCTCGTGCCTACTGATAAATTTCTTTTTTCCAAAGCAGTTCTGGAAAAGGGGGAGGAATATTAAGTCCCCTGAAAGACAAGAACGGGAGTAGCCAGGAAGCACGCGAGGCCAATTATGAGTAAAGAGTCCCAGGGAAATATATTAAGGAAGCATACGGACGGCAACAGCTGAGTGGAAAGTACTTCAGTTCATGAGAGACTACAGGCTGTTCCAGAGTTGCTTTCCTAGCGGGTGGGATGACACCTTCGATACGTGGTCCCTGGTGGCCCCGCAGACGAGAGCTGACAACGTCCTCGGAGGAGTTCAGCCACCTCTCGTGGACCTTTGTCCGCCTTTGAACTCGCTACTCTAGGTTGATTAGCGGTTCTTTCAACCTGGCCAGCTAGGTGGCCCAGCCCGATGCGGGAGGAGGTGTGTGAGTGGCAGGCACGCGCAGGAACGCAGGGTTTCATTTGTGTGAATTGTGCAGAGGGGGCCTGTGCTCGTGTGCCAAGCTCCACTTGAGCTCGCTCACAAAACTCCACTCGTACTAGTGGCAATCACCGAGGTGGCGCAATGGTTAGGGTGCAGCACTGCAGGCCACTTCAGCTGACTGTTATCTGCAGTTCGGCGGTTCTAATCTCACCGGCTCAGGGTTGACTCAGCCTTCCATCCTTCCGAGGTGGGTGAAATGAGGACCCGGATTGTTGTTGGGGACAATATGCTGACTCTCTGTAAACCGCTTAGAGAGGGCTGAAAGCCCTATGAAGCGGTATATAAGTCTAACTGCTATTGCTATTGTGCGTAAAGTTCCACTCACATGAGTGAGCTCACACGTGAAACTCCACTCTCGTGAGCAGCTGACAGTTGAGCTCGCTCACAAAATTCCACTCGTGCTGGTGGTAATCACTTGAGCTTGCATGAAAAGTTCCACTCACATGAGTGGCAGGCACTTTAGCTCGTGTGCAATACTCCGCGTGAAATAAATAGTCAGGAAAGGAATATTTAAGCAGCGTGGTCTCCCCCCTGTAAATGAGTAGGATGTTTGTTTGTTTTTTTAAAAAAAGGATGCATTTGGTGGTAGGATGCTGGCGGTTTAGCAACTGGTTGGGTGAGCGAGTGAGTGGCTAAAGCGCTTGCGTGCAGCGCTGAAAATGGAGCATTTAGAAGCTCAGCTGATTACCTTCCAAGTCAGCATAGGGAAGTAGAACAGCGAGGGGGGGGGGAAGCAGCTGTGCCGCACGATTGAGATGAGCTAGAAAGCAGGAAATAAAGGATAGGATAGGGCGGGGGGGGGGGCAACAGATTGTCAGAGCAACTGGTTTGCCCGAACTGGTCCAAACCGGCTGAATCCCACCTCTAGATGCATTTTAAGAATTATTCTTGGTGGTTTCCATTCTTATTTCCAACAGATTCCTCAATCAGCCCATCTGCAACGTGGGCCTTGCAACCACATCTGCTTATGATACCTCCATCCCCAGACGGAGCAGTTCTTGTGCGCCAGAAAAACCCTAAGGTAAAGGTAAATGTTCCCCTGGCACATATGTGCTAGTCGTTCCCGACTCTAGGGGGCGGTACTAGCCTCAGTTTCAAAGTCGAAGAGTCAGCGCTGTCCGGAGACGTCTCCGTAGTCATGTGACTAAATGCCGAAGGCCCACAGAGCACCTTACCATCAAAGGTGGTTCCTATTTTTCTACTTGCATTTTTACATGCTTTTGAACTGCTAGGTTGGCAGAAGCCGGGACAAGCCACGGGAGCTCACTCCATTACGCGGCACTAGGGGTTCAAACCGTGAAACTGCCGACCTTCTGATCGACAAGCTCAGTGTCTTAGCCTCTGCATCATTATGTATGTATGTATGTATGTATTTATGTATGTATGTATGTATGTGTATGTATACATACATACATACATACATACATACATATATGTATGTATGTATGTATGTATGTATGTATATGTATATATGTATATATGTATATATATATATATGGGACAAATAACGGGAGCTCACTCCGTTACGTGACACTAGGGATTCGAACCACTGAACTGCCAACCTTCTGATTGACAAGCTCAGTGTCTTAGGCTCTGCGTCATTATGTATGTATGTATGTATGTATGTATATGTATATATATGGGACAAGTAACAGGAACTCACTCCATTACGTGGCGCTAGGGATTCGAACCGCTGAACTGCCGACCTTTCTGATTGACAAGTTCAGTGTCTTAGGCTCTGCGTCTGTATGTATGTATGTACGTACGTACGTGTATGTGTATGTGTATGTGTATGTGTGTATATATATATATATATATATATACATACACACACATACACACACACACACACACACACACACACACACACATATATATATATATATATATATATATGGGACAAGTAACAGGAACTCACTCCATTACGTGGCGCTAGGGATTCGAACCGCTGAACTGCCGACCTTTCTGATTGACAAGTTCAGTGTCTTAGGCTCTGCGTCTGTATGTATGTATGTACGTACGTACGTGTATGTGTATGTGTATGTGTATGTGTGTATATATATATATATATATATATATATATATATATATATATATATATATATATATATATATACATACACACACACACACACACACACACACACACACATATATATATATATATATATATATATATATATATATATATATATATATATATATATATATATGGGACAAGTAACAGGAGCTCACTCCGTTACGTGGCGCTAGGGATTCGAACCGCTGAACTGCCGACCTTTCTGATTGACAAGCTCAGCGTCTGAGCCACTGAGCCACCCTTAAGGAAACTTACACAGGTACTTTCTCTCTCTCTCTCCAGGTTAAGAGTAAATATACAGTTCCTAGAGAACATCTCCCGCAAAGGGCTCAGGGCAGGAATCCATCAGCAACCCTGACAAATGACTATCAAACTCGGCTTAAGTGTGGCTGATGAAGGCCTGCTGCGCATTGCCGAAAAGTGCCTAGAAATGCTATTTTCCTCTCCCTAAGGCCGAAGCAAAATAGACTTTCTTATAATTTAATACCCCCCCAATTCTTGCTCCGTGTGCTGAAGCATCTGTAGAAGATTCTGTAGTACAAGGCAATCTTCAGACACTTGAAGACAAGGTTTATCTCCCCCCCCAAATGTCTTCCCCTAACTACTTAACCCTTCCCACCCCTCTTTTCAAGGGTTTCCTTCCAGATCTCTAATCATCTTCCTTGGCCTCCTCTGGACACATGCCGGGTGGTTAATGCCCTTCCAAGAATGGGGGGCCTTTGAGCCACACTGTCTTTCTGTTGGGGAAACATAAGCCTTCCTTCCTTCCTTCCTTCCCACTCTCTGTACTTCCTCCCTCCCACTTTCCTTCCTCCCTCCCTGTCCTTCCTTCCTTTTTTCCTCCCACTCTCCCTCCCTTCCTTCCTCCCTGTCCTCCCTCCCACCCTTCATTCCTTCCTCCCACTCTCCCTTCCTTCCTTTTTTCCTCTCACCTTCCTTCCTTGCTTCCATCCTTCCCTCCCTGTCATTCCTTTTTTCCTCCCAGTCCTTCCTTCCCTCCCTTCCTTCCTCCCACTCTCCCTTCCTTTCTTTTCTTCCTCTCACCTTCCTTCCTTCTTTCCATCCATCTATCCTTCCCTCTCTCTTCCCCGCCCTCCCTCCCTCTTCATTATAATGCTGGCTTGTTTTCACCGAGAGACCCACATCCTTTCTGAGGTTTGAGGTTTTATTCAACTTGTATGCCGCCCTATTCCGGAAGGGACTCAGGGCGGCTAACAAAACCGGAAGGGAAGGGAACAATATAAAAGGAAGAACAAAGACAGACAGCCATACAGAACCAGTTTAAAAGGTCTCAACAAACACACCGATTCGAGTGGGGATGGGACTCAACGGCCCCAGGCCTGCCGGAACAGCCAGGTCTTAATGGCTTTACGGAAAGCCTGAAGGGTAGAGAGGGTCCGAATCTCCATGGGGAGATCGTTCCAAAGGGCCGGAGCAGCCACAGAGAAGGCCCTCCTCCGGGTGGTCGACAATCAGCAGATGGAATTCGGAGGAGGCCTAGTCTGTGGGATCTAATCGGTCTATTGGAGGTAATTGGCAGGAGGCGGTCTCTCAAGTACCCAGGTCCAATACCATGTAGGGCTTTATAAGTGACGACTAGCACCTTGAAGCGTATCCGGAGACCAATAGGCAGCCAGTGCAGCTCGCAGAGGATAGGTGTAACGTGGGTGTACCGAGGTGCACCCACAATCGCTCGCGTGGCTGCATTCTGGACGAGCTGAAGTCTCCGAACACTCTTCAAGGGCTGCCCCATTCATGTGTTCCCAATAGGGTCTTCCCTATCCTGCCATCCTGCCTTTGATCTCTTCAGCTGAGATGAAGAACTTTGCAATTGGCCTAAATCTCGTCCTCTTGTCTCTTCGCTGTCCTCTCCCCCCCCCTCAGATTTAATAATCACGTCTTTAACCTGTCATCTAAGCCGCTGACAAACGCGTTGATCTAGCGCTCAGATTTTGTGTTTTAATTTAGCCTGACATCCGTGGTGTCAGGGAGACCCTTGTTCCAAGTATATCTGCATTCACCTGGGAGTTGCACAGCTTTGCCATCTCCTCTCTCTCTCTCTCTCTCTCATGAGAGGTTGAATGGTTTGCAAAGGTCCAAGGACGTGATGTCCACTGCATTCCTGGGGCTCATCTAAACTGGTGACTTTCAAAGACGGGAGATCAGCTGGTATGGGAGGACTTGTTCTTGTTAATCCCACATTTGTTCCTGCCAAGCGAGGCGGTCTTCTCAAAACTGCTCGCAAAGCAATTGCAGCCTCTTCCAGAGTTTTAAAGTCGACTGCTCTCTGGTTACCCAAGTCCCCCGTTTTTTTTTAAATTTTCCATTTGTCCATCTCTAATCCTCTGGCCTTTTACCCGCCCTGCTGGATTTCTCAACGCCCACACAAAAGATTGACACCATCAAGTTTTTTTTCGGACTGTCCCGTGCAATTAGCTCGGCCTGGAGAGTTAGGGAGAGCCACGGAAAAAGGAGAGGCTCTCAACTATTGATTGGTTAGAAATAGGAAGTGACTAGGAAGTGATAGGATCGCCGTGTTCCAATACTTGAGGGGCTGCCCCCCCAAAAAGAAGGGGTCAACTTATTCTCCAAAGCCCCTGAGGGCAGGACAAGAAGCAATGGGTGGAAACTCATCAAGGAGAGAAGCAAGCTGGAACTATGGAGAAACTTCCTAACAGGGAGAGCAATCCATCAGTGGAACAGAAGTTGCCACCAGAAGCTTTGGGTGCTCCATCACTGGAGGCTTTGAAGAAGAGATTGGATGGGCATTTGTCCAGAATGGGTGTAGGTTGGGCTGAAGGATATCTGGGGTCCCTTCCAACTCTGTTATTCTGATCAAAATTTGGTCACATGGCAGCTAGCATTTATTTATGACAGTTGAGGTGTCCCTGCTGTGTGTGTGTGTGTGTGTGTGTGTGTGTGTGTGTGTGTGTGTGTGTGTGAGAGAGAGAGAGAGAGAGAGAGAGAGAGATGTGGTCCCCTCTTGTGACCTTCTGACAAGCAAAGTCAATGGTGAAACCAGATTCACTTAACAATGGTGGCAGGTCTCTCTCTCACGCTCTCTCTTTCACACACACAAGGTCAGATGTATCACTTAGCCACAGGAATATTGGGCACAATTATGGTGGTAAGTCAAGGACTACCTATCATGAAGTTCTTAAGCAGCCTTCATGTCTGCCTGGTAGAGTAGAGTAGAGTAGAGAATTAGAATAGAATATAGAATGGAATGGAAAGGGAAGGGAAGAGAATAAGGAATAGAAAAGAAGAGAATAAGGAATAGAAGAGAAGAGAAGAGAATAAGCAAGAGAATCGAATAGAACCGAATAACAGAGTTGGAAGGGACCTTGGAGGTCTTCTAGTCCAACCCTCTGCCTAGGTAGGAAACCCTACACCACTTCAGACAAATGGCTGTCCAATCTCTTCTTAAAAACCTCCAGTGTTGGAGCATTCGCAACTTCTGGAGGCAAGTCGTTCCACTGATTAATTGTTCTAACTGCCAGGGAAAATCCAGATAATCAATAGATATGAGTGTCAGCTTACATAATGTACAGAAATCCTAAAGGGTGTGTGTGTGTGTGTGTGTGTGTGAGAGAGAGTCCTAAGTTTCTGCAACGGAGATATCCTTCTTTCTGCTCGTTTTTTCATAAAAATAATCTCTCCGCTTTCTGCTCAATGCCTGAGTTAAAATACAACGCTGTGGAGATCCCCTGTGTTGGTTTCTGGAATCAACATTTGTGGGTCTGCCTGCAACATTAAACCGTAAAGTATCGGTTCAACGTTTCATGCTATGATGGACGCTTCCCTCCTGTATTATCGCTTAATGTCCTGCCGAAGCTGGTTAGCTGGCAAGGAATGAAATTCCCAAGGAATAAATGACACAGAGACGTAGCAGAGATAATGTATCCCATTTTCTCTAAACGAGGCACCTGGAAATAATTAGGGATCAGGAGGAGAGGAAGAACCGATGAAAGTATATTTAGGAAATTAGAGGAACCGAAAAAAAGGGCTTTTTTTTTTAAGGTTAACCCAAAGAAGGGAAGAAATGGGTAGGAAAAATGAATATGAGTTTCAAGTTGAAAATGAAAAGCCTTGAGATTCTATTAATTAACATCTCAGCCCAGGGTCCCAAGAGAGATTGAGGGATGGATTAGAGAAGTGACCAATTTCATAGGCCGTGAGGGAAAACCTATGGCACGCCATCTCTGCGGGCATACAATCTGTCTCCCAGGTCAGCCCCAAGGCACATGCGTGCATGCCTCCTGCCGTGGGAGATGTGCATGTATGTGTGGGGAGTACAGGGCATCACACATGCATGCGCGGAGGCAGGGGGAGTGTGTGGGGGTGGCATGCGGTGGCTCAGTGGCTAAGACGCTGAGCTTGTCAGTCAGAAAGGTCGGCGGTTCGGCGGTTCGAATCCAAAGCGCCGCGTAAGGTGGAGGCAGATATTTCTCTCTCTGGGCAAAATGGGAATATCTCTGCTGAACAAAACTCCGCATTGGCGACAGGGAAGGGCATCTGGCCAGTAAACACTCAGCTTCATTAAGTTGCCCAGACTCCACCACACCAAGGATTATGGGGCCTTTAAAAGAGGATGATGATGAATATATACACTGCTGGTTCTGGTGACCCAGGCCAGAAAACCACTACCGGTTCGGCCGAACCGGGCCAAACCAGTAGGAACCCACCTCTGGATGGGTCTTGGAAATCTGCCAGGCAGGAATCAGCTGGTCCTTATGATGCTTCAGCCCAGACGTATAAAGGCAGCCGTTTGGGATGGCTAGAAAGACGCAGAAGCATTGATGCCACCAAGTAAGACATCTGCAAATGCTGAACTCTCACAGTATTAGCTTTAATGAGCTTCTCGATTGAAACCCTGGGTGTATAAAGGCAGAGACTGTTTCACAATTACCAAAACCTGGCAACCAGGCCCAAGGTTTGGCTCCGGTACAAGGCATCCTGGCAACCGGCCCGCAAACGATGCCAGCTCATTAACTGGCACTGTACTTCCATCTTCATTGAGACACAAATGATTCCCCGCCATTGCCCTTCCGCCGCACACATGCCTGGGGCAAGCTCCAATTCAACCCATCGGAACAGAGCTGGAAGGGACCGTGGAGGTCTTCTAGTCCAGCCCCCTGCTCAAACAGAAGCCCCTTGCCCAATCTCTTCTTAAAAACCTCCCAGAGGTCCAGCATTGACGAATTATGAAGTTGTTCCCCCTGGTTGATTGTCCTCATGCTAAACGTGCACGTGCTAACATGACTGCTTCTCTCCTTGATTAGTTTCCATCCATGGTTTCTTGTCTTGCACTGGTTAACTGTCCTCCCTGTTACGAAATTGGAGCTGGAAGGGACCTTGGAGATCTTCTAGTCCAGCCCCCTCCTCAAGCAGAGACCCTAGACCATTTGTGACAAGTGACTGAAATGTTAGTCACATGGTTGTTAAGTCAACTGGCTTGTCCATTGACTTTGCTTGTCGGGAAGACGCAAGAGGGGATCAAGTGACCCCAGGACACCACAAACATCATAAATTAAAGGTAAACGTTCCCCCACACATGCGTGCTAGTCGTTCCTGACTCTAGGGGGCGGTGCTCGTCTCCATGTCAATGCCGAAGAGCCAGCGCTGTCCGAAGATGCCTCCGTGGTCATGTGGCCGGCCTGACTCAACACCAAGGGCGCGCGGAAGACTGTTCCCTTCCCTCCAAAGGTGGTTCCTATTTTTCTACTTGTATTTTTTACCTGCGTTCGAACTGCTAGGTTGGCAGAAGCTGGGACAAGTCGCGGGAGCTCACTCCGTTACGCGGCACAGGGGATTCGAACCGCCGACCTTTCTGATCACCATGCTCAGCATCTTAGCCACTGAGTCATTATATATAATCCTTTGTGGGGCCCATAATCCCTTGCGGGATAGAGTCCGGGCAACTGAATGGAGCTAGTAGAGTATTTACTGGCCAGATGCCCTTCCCTGTTGCCATTGCGGAGTTTTGTTCAGCAGATATATTCTCAGTGTGCCCAGAGAGAGAAATATCTGCCTCTACCTAGGATCGAACTCACAGCCTCCTCATTGTAGGGCGAGAGCGCCATCTCCAGGCCACTGCACCACATACATACATACATAGATCACCAAAAAAACCCAATCAATAGCTATGGCTTTATGTTATATGAATTTACCTATAGGGCTATCCTCTTTATTTAGAACACAATGCTTGGCTAATTGTGTATTGCAGAGGACAGATGTTGCTAAATTCGGTTTGTAGCAAGGGAGAAGAAACTTGAAGTAACCTTGGAGCTTAAATTCTTTTCTTTTTTACCGTGAATGATCTGTTACATGCCAACTTCAGTTCCCCAGGAAGTGAGAAGGAAGGGAAACCTCAAAGCTGTTTTCCCCTCATCGCGATGTGGAAGCACACTTTCCCAGTTACTCATTCCAGAGAGAAACACCTTCCTCTTCCATCCATCTTTATTTCAAGGCCAGGCGCTGAAAACGCAGCCTGTACTTGAGGCTGTGAAACGAAGCAACACCTTATAACGGGCACTAAATTTCATTTCACCAGGAAGTTCGACTCCGATTTGGTAGGACTACAAAAAAGTTTTTTAAAAAATCCAATCACTCATATCAATTCATCCATCAATCAGTCAATCAGAATAGAACTGGAAGGGACCTTGGAGGTCTTCTAGTCCAACCCCCTGCTAAAGCTATACTATTTCAGGCAAGTGGCTGCCCAGTCTCTTCTTAAAAGCCTCCAGTGACGAAGCATCCACAACTTCTGGTGGCAAATTGTCCTGCCAGGAAATTTCTTCTTAGTTCCAGATTGCTTCTCTCCTTGGTTAATTCTCCATCCATTGCTTCCTCTCCTGCCTTCAGGTGCTTTGGAGAATAGGCTGACCCCCCTCCTCTTCTTTGTGGCGGTCCCTCAAATATTGGAAGACTGCTATCATGTCCCCCTTAGACCTTCTTTTATCTAGTCTGGTCAAGCCCAGTTCTTGCAACCGTTCTTCATACGTTTCAGTTTCCAGGCCTTTAATCATCCTAGTTGCTCTTCTCTGCACTTTTTCCAAAGTCTTCAACAAGATAGGCAACATTTTGAGGGGGGGGGGAATAAAGAACGGTTGGCTGATTGATGTTCTACAGAGGAAGGATTGAGTTCTGTCATCTGCACTTCCATAACTGTCTGGTTTGGCTCTGCAACCCAACAAGACAGACGGAGACTTCAGAGGAGAATCAGAACCGCAGAAAAAACAGTGACTACTAACCTGCCTTCCGTTGAGGACCTGCACGAGTCAAAAAGAGGGCTGGGAAAATATCTACAGACCCTTTGCATCCTGGATATCAATTGTTTCAGCTCCTACCCTCAAAACGATGCTATAGGGCACTGCACACCAGAACAACTAAGACACAAGGACAGTTTTTCTCCCAATGCCACCACTCTGCTAAACAACGAATCCACACAACACTGTCAAACTATTCACAAAGACTATCACTATTATTCTTCTCATCCTCCCTATTACCTGTCTGCTTCCACTTATGACTGCAGGACTGGAACTTGGTTGCTTGTATCCGTAATGATTTATATGGATATTTATTGTTTCCTGATTGTGTATTTGTACCCTATGGCTATCATTAAGTGTTGTACCTTATGATTCTTGACTAATGTGTCTTGTCTTTTTATGTATACTGAGAGCATCTGCACCGAAGATAAATTCCTTGTGTGTATAGTCACACTTCGCCAACAAACAATTCTCTTCTCTTCTCTCTATTCCTTATTCTATTCTATTCCTTATTCGATTCGTAATTCGTAATTTAATGGGTTTATATGCCGCCCAATCCTGCGCCTCAAAAATAATACACACACACACCCAAAAGAGAATAAGACCCTGTCTTATTTTGGGGAAAATAGAGTACCAGCCGTGTGACCAACTGAACAGCTGCAGGAATTCCCATCACCGTGGTGGCAAGGAATAAGGTGAAACTCGCTGAAGTAAATGACTCGCTTAGTGACACATGTCTTGGGCTCAACTCTGGCCACAAGGCGGAGGACTCCCAGCCTCACGGAAGCCCCGTCCTTTAAGCCGAACGGCGCAGGGAGGGGAAATTGTCCTCTCCTCCCCATCTTCTGCCTTCTCCTTCCGAATCAAGCTGTCCGGCAAACATCAATAAATATTGAGACCTTTCCCGAGACCGATTCCGTAGCCGTGTGGTTTCATGAAAAGGCTCATTAGTCAGGACAAGGCTGCGAGCGACGAGCAACCTCAGAGAGTCTCCCTCCTCCCCGTGCTCGTGCGCCTTTAAAGTCTCCTTAACCTTCAGAGTCATCTCATTAGTCAGGAGGAGCCCGGGAGCTCTCGGTGCCCGTCGCTGCCATCCGGAGAGGCAGGGCTGAATCCAGCGGCTTCTAATGACAAGGAGCTACGCCTGTCACGCTAAGCGCCAGCCCTCTGCAGGTTTTAGTTTCTGGATGCCTTCAAAGCTTCCAAAAAAAAAAAAGGTGGGGGGGGGAAGGAAAGTTAGCCCCGCAGACAGGAAAAACAGAGAAGACCAGTCCAGACGGTGCCAAGGAATGCTCATAATTTAGCAGATCATTAATCCCAGTCCTGCTAAAAGGAGCCGTAAACCAGAACTAAATATGCAAATCCTTCCGTACTTTAAATATTTGAAATTTGCATTCGTCCGTCCACCTTTTATCATCTCCTGAAGTTCAATTTCTAGTATGTATTTCTCTCCCTCCCTGGAACTGAGGTGCCCCGTTTATGTACTTATTATGGATGTGAATAATAACGTCAGCGGATATGGGGACGATTGTCCTTATCTTTGATATATTTATAAAAGTGTGTGTGGTGTCTGTGTGTGTGTTGCAGCATAACTCTGGAACACCTGAAATAATTTCAACAAAACTTGATACACAGATGACTTACTCTCTGGAAACAAATACTGTGGGGGTAAGACACCATTAACACCACTCGGGGTGTGTGGTCTGTTAAGATACAGCCTGTTGTGCCTTAAAATGGCTTCTACTGTACAGCGCAGTGGAGTTGCCATGGTGACAGCTTCACAGTACTCCACAAGGGGGCTCCCTCTGGTACGGGGGGGAAATCCAACATTACAAATTACGTTTGGTCCAGACATTTTCCCCCTATCAATAAATACCCGGGCTAGCAAGATTATATATAAGAGCAAATTACATCTAGCAAGTGTTGGAAATGTAACCCAAAAAAAATGGGCACATATTACCCTATGTGGTGGACTTGCGTTAAAGCAAAAAAGATTTTGGGCAAAAATACCTATGTGGTTAGAAAAGATGATTGGAAAACATGTAGATTTTAAACTATATAACTGAACTTTTTCTGTTAGGTATGGCACCAGGAAAAATTGATAAACAATATATGTATGTATGTATGTATGTATGTATGTATGTATGTAGGTAGATTATCAATTTTTATATAAACATGGCATGTGTTAACTGCAGCAAGGATTATATTTGCACAATATTGGAAAAATGAAGAAATACCATAAGACGAAGAGATAATTAGGAAGGTATTAGATTGTGCAGAAATGGACAGTCACATTGAAGACTAAACAGAAAGGAGAAACAGAATATTATCAAACATGGAATTTATTTTACCAGTGGTTGGAAAAAAAGGGAGTTCAAGCTATTCTCCAAAGCACCCGAAGGCAGAACAAGAAGCAATGGGTGGAAACTAATCAAGGAGAGAAGCAACCTAGAATGTACCGAAACGGACAGGTTAATGATGGAAATAAAAGGCATTTAATATGGGACTCATGGTACAATTGGTTAGATAATAGATGCAAAGATTAGAAAATGAATGATGAAAGGCAATCAATAAGCCAGAAATAAATCCAGGTATAAAGCTAGATAGACGAATACTTACTGTAAGCAATTATTACTGCCAGACAGTGTAAATTAAAATATATAGAATGATAAATGTATAGAGAAATATGTTAGAACCGTGGAAACAACGGAATGAAGTATGTCATATAATATCAAGTTTCTATATTTCTTTCTTTTTTATTTTTATTTTGGCCTCCGAGGACTATATTGCATGAATAAGAGACAAATGGTCATAATTAGGAGGAATAGAATAGAATAGAATAACAGAGTTGGAAGGGACCTTGGAGGTCTTCTAGTCCAACCCCCTGCTTAGGCAGGAAACCCATACACCACTTCAGACGAATGATTATCCAACCTCTTCTTAAAAACATCCAGTGTTGGAGCATTCCAGCACTGGAAGTATTGGAATATAACATGATGTATATTTTAAAAATTGTTGATACAAGCAGCATATCCCTGTTGCAAAGTTAAAACCGTGGGGCAAAATGAAGAAAAACGTACAATAAAAACATAGAGATAGAGAGATAGAGAGATAGAGATAGAGATAGAGGGGGGGGGGGGAGAGAGAGAGAGAGAGAGAGAGAGAGAGAGAGAGAGAGAGAGAGAGAGAGAGAGAGAGAGAGAGAGAGAGAGAGAGAGAGAGAGAGAGAGAGAGAGAGAGAAGCAACGTAGAATTAAGGAGAAATTTCCTAACAGTGAGGACAAGAAATTGCCTCCAGAAGTTGTAGGTGCCCCATCACTGGAGGGTTAAGATGAGACTAGACAAATGGTATAAGACCTCCTACTCAAGCAGAGGGTTGGACTAGAAGACCTCCAAGGTCCCTTCCAACTCTTGTTATTCTATGTTCTATGTGACACCCGGAATATATTTGGAGGCTCCAGCTTAGAAAACCCATTTGTTGTTCCCAAATCTCCTTAGCGGGAGTTATTAAGCTATGCTTCTGTAAGTGTTGGCATGCATTGACATTCTCACTGCGGGTTCTGGACTATAAATGGCATTGATGAGTAACCCAGAAAACGCAGGAGTATTGCCAGTGAGCCTTGCCTATCTCTGATGCTGGACTCCCCGACGACAGGATGAAGACGTCAGTGGGAAGCCAGAAGTTGATGTGCTTCAGGACTCCATTCCCCACTTCAGTGGCGCAGTGCTTAGAGGACAGGCTACTTCTGCTGACTGCCGGCTGCCTGCAATTTGTCAGATCGAATCTGACCAGGCTCAAGGCTGACTCAGCCTTCTGTCCTTCCGAGGTGGGTAAAATGAGGACCCAAATTGTTAGGGGCAAGAGGCTGACTCTGTAAACCCCGAAGAGGGGGCTGTAAAGCACCGTGAAGTGGTAGATAAGTCTAAGGGCCGGTCCTTCCTTCCTTCCTTCCTTTGGAAAAAGTGCAGAGAAGAGCAATTAGGATGATTAAAGGCCTGGAGACTAAAACATAGGAAGGTTGCAGGAATGGGATCTGGCTAGTCTGGAGAAAAGAAGGAACAGGGGAGACGTGATAGAGATATTCCAGTATTTGAGGGGCTGCCCCAAAGAAGAAGAGGTCAACCTATTCTCCAAGGTATCTGAAAGCAAGACAAGAAAGATTGGATGGAAACTCATCAAGAAGTGAAGCAACCTGGAATTAAGGAGGAATTTCCTGACAGTGAGGACAATTAACCGGTGGAACGACTTGCCTCCAGAAGTTGTGGCTGCTCCATCTTTGGGGTTTTTTAAGAAGAGACTAGATAGCTATTTGTCCAGAATAGTGTAGGCTCTCCTGCTTGAGCAGGGGGTTGGACTAGAAGACCTCCAAGTTCCTTTTCAACCCTGTTATTCTATGTTCTGTGGGCTTCTATGTGTTTGCCATTATTGCTACAAGACTCAGAGAAGAGCTGGGAAGAAGTAGGTTCCCAAAAGTACTTGGAAAAGGTATGGAAAAAAAGGGGGGGGAACCCCCAAATAACACCACTGATCAGAAAAATAGATTCAGGGCGAAGAAAAACACCTATTTGAACTATTTGAGCACACGTTGTCTACTAGAAAGCAATGACTTGAAAATTCAGCAGATGTGTGTGCTGACCCAATTCCATTCCATCTTGAAATGCATTCACCCTATATTTATTCAGTAATAAGTAGGCTATCAGTAGGAAGCAGGAAAGGTTACTCAGAGGCCCAGTCCTTGGGCTGGAGGGAGCAATAAAAATATAGCCAATGCTACATCCAACAAAGCAAGAATCGGTTGTATATATATACATACACATACATACATACATACATACATACATACATACATACATACATACATACATACATGTTGCATTTGTGCTGATAAATAAATAAAGGGAGACTAGTATAGATCTATTTCAAGCTATTTAGCTCTCATCAGCTAGCCATACCCTTACTGGGAATCGAACCTGTGCTGTATTGCATCTTAGGCAGATGTGTTAACCATTAAGCCACAGAATTCCTCTCCTTATCAGCTGAGCCAGGGAGAAAGGTATATAGGTGAACTTCCTCCCATATTTGGGCATACCAGGCATACGGTCCTGGCCCCCTCTCTGCCTCCAACGCAGAGCCCTCATCCGAGCCTTCCCCAGACTCCAGGACTGGCCCATCTTCCTCCCCAACCTCCTCACTGTCCGAATCTACTGCCAGCTCCGCTGCCACAAAAACCGAAAGAAAAAATGGGCCTCATTTATTTTAGTCAATCAGAATAGATCTGGAAGGGACCTTAGAGATCTTCTAGTCCAACCCCGCGTGCAAACAGAAGACCCTAAATCCTTTCAGATTGGGTGCCCAATCCCTTCTTGAAAACTTCCAGAGTTGGAGTCTTCACAACTTCTGGTGGCAAGCTGTTCCACGGGTTAATTGTACTCACGCTTAGGAAGTTTCCCCTTAGTTCCAGATTGCCTCTCTCCTTGATTTAGAAAATTAGCAAATCTAGAACCTCCTTATCCTCACAGGCTTTGCAATTTAGTTAGGGCAGAAATCTCCGTTTGTTCCCCTCTAATTAGGCCCTTCAACCATCTGTCCTGGCGTTTCCCACCAACCAATTTATGGGGAATATTGACTTTTATTTGCAATGCAATGTTTACTGAACGCAGCCGTAAGCCCTTCTGTGTGGGTGAAGGCAACAGCCAAACAAGTTTTTTTTAAAAATAATAATAATCTGTAGCATTGGCACGAAGAGCAAAAGCAAGAAATGAAGCACATCTAAAAAAATAAAGAATTCACACCCCCGGTTTATAATCCAGCAATTGTGGCTTTATTGCAAGACTTTTACAACACTTTATTTTCACCAGCCAGAGTCCTCGGGTGTCAGAATTTATCAATCTTTATTTCGCATCTGTCACCACCGCGCTCGCACATCTCACCTTCCAAATAACACTTAATTAAGAAGAAGTTAGGGAGAAGAAGGGCCACTAATTTGGAACTCAAAGGCTACTAACGGGGACTCGAAATCAAGTGGCAAGTTAAAAAATAAAAAAAAACAGCCACCAGAAGCTAATGCACCATGCGCTATTCCAAACCGAGACACTGGTTGTTTGCAAATTGGATCCCCGGGGACTGTTTGACTTAAGCAAATATAATAAACGCAAATCGAGGAAGGAAGGAAAGAAGGAAAGAAGGAAAGAAGGAAGGAAGGAAGGAAAGAAGGAAGGAAGGAAGGAAGGAAGGAAGGAAGGAAGGAAGGAAGGAAGGAAGGGCAACAGTGATAGAACTCCGTCGTAACTGCCTCTTGTGTCTTTTCGTTCAGGTCCCAAAATGGAGACTTTCTTACTCAAAAGATTTACGGTGTGAGCATCAAGTATTTACATAAACAATTTAGGTCGTGAGTCCAATTCCATCCAGGCTACGGCAACCTCTCCCTTTAAAAGAATGAAGTCTTTTAAAGTCACAGGCGATAAAGTGGAATACTTTTGCGCACACTGTTAAGTTTTCACTTCAGGTAATCTGTACAATTTTCTGCCCCAAAGCTCAGGAGGTCAGATTAAAAAAAAAAACCAACA
Source organism: Thamnophis elegans (assembly GCF_009769535.1). Taxonomy (NCBI): domain Eukaryota; kingdom Metazoa; phylum Chordata; class Lepidosauria; order Squamata; family Natricidae; genus Thamnophis; species Thamnophis elegans. The sequence goes on along the minus strand of NC_045549.1, from coordinate 76,034,475 downwards.
CCATTTAGAAGTGATTTAAAATAAAATAAAAAAAGGGGGGGGGAATAATACAACACTTTTAAGATGGAAGCCAAAGGCTATCTTTTCAAAATGATATTTGGAGCAGATAAGGTACACGCAGAGAGGATGAAATAGATGGTTAAGGAGGGAGGGGAAAAAAAGAATTCACACTTTCTCTCCGACCGAAATAAAGCTCACTTCGTCAAACACGGAGAGAGGCTGGTCTCGTTTTATGCGACCGTCATCAAGGGTTCAACCCAAGGGGGCTCTTTGTCGCTGTCTGGGCTCAGGGTAAGGGGTGGGTTTGCAGAGGTCAACTTGCGAAGGGAGAGAGGGGCAGGATGCTTACCCAGGTGGTCATCCCGGACGGCCGCAGCTCAGCCCAAAATTTGAGTTGCTGGGTGAGAAATTTGTTCGGTGAGTTTTGCTCCGTTTTACAACAGGCGGGAGTTCGATTCTGACAGGATCAAGGTTGACTCAGACTTCCGTCCTTCCAAGGTTGGTAAAAGGAGGAGCTGATTGTTGGGGGGAAGGGGCTGACTCTCAACCGCGTCAAAGCATCGTGAAGCTTCTAGCGCTGGCTTCTATCACTGTTGCCCTTCCTTCCTTCCTTCCTTCCTTCTTTCCTTCCTTCTTTCCTTCCTTCCTTCCTTTTCCTTTCTTTCCTTCCTTTTCAATTATTTCTTTCCTTCTTTTCATTTCCTTCCTTCCATTATATGTCCTTCTCTTTTCCCTTCCTTCCTTTTCATTTCCTTTCTTCCTTTTCTTTTTTTCCTCCCTTTTCATGTCCTTCCCTTTTCCATTCTTTCTTCATTTCCTTCCTTCCTTATTACCTTCCTTCCTATTTCTTTCTTTCCTTTTCATTTCCTTCCTTCCTTCCATTTCATCTCTTTCCTCCCTTCCTTTTCATGTTCTTCCCTTTTCCCTTCCTTTCTTTTCATTTCCTTCCTTCCTTATCATTACCTTCCTTCCTATTTCCTTCCTTTTCAGATTTCTTTCCTTCCTTTTCACATTTCTTTCCTCCCCTCCTTTCATTTCCTTCCTTCCTTCTTCCTTCCTTCCTTCCGTGGTGGTGCAGTGGTTAGAATGCAGTATTGCAGATTAACTCTGCCAACTAACAGCAGTTGGATTCTCACTGGCTCAAGATTGACTCAGCCTTCCGTCCTTTCATGGTTGGTAAAATGGGGACCCAGAAAGTTTGGGGCCATAGGCTGACTCTGTAAACCATTTAGAGAGGGCTGTAAAGCACCGTGAAGCGGTATATAAGTCTAAGCGCTATGGCTATTGGTCTCCTGACATAATTAAGTCACTTTGGCATAGTATACAGTTGGAGTTGAAAAGGTGGGAAAAACTGCATTTGTCCTCGCTGGGTAGAATAGCGGCAGTAAAAATGAACATTTTACCAAAATTTTTATTTCTTTTTCAAATGTTACCAATACTTAAAAGAGATGCGAATCTTTCAGAATGGCAGAAGGGTATTAACAAATTTGTGTGGGCAGGAAAGAAGCCGAGGGTAAAGATGAAAATAATGCAAGATGCACGTGAAAGAGGAGGATTGAAATTACCTAACTTAAAATTATACTATGATGCAGTGGCATTATCTGCAATTAGTGACTGGATTCATCTAACTAATGACAGAATTTTGAATATCGAGGGATATGACTTGTTATATGGTTGGCATGCTTACCTGTTATTTAACAAAAAAATGGATAAGAAATTTAAAAATCATATCTTAAGAAATGCTTTATTGCGGGTTTGGAAAAAATATCAACATAAACTAAATGATAAAGTGCCCATGTGGGCAATTCCTAGACATGCAATTGAAAATATGAATGTAGAACAAAAACACGATAGAACCACCTATAGACAACTTCTTATCTCAGAAAGAGGGGTGATGCAACTAAATCTTTAGAGGTACTTAAAGAAGAGAAGGTAGTTCAAACGTGGTTTCAGTATGGTCAACTACAGGCTAGGTGGAAAACAGATCAAAAAATTGGCTTTGTAAAAGTTGAGGATAATTTGTTTAAACAAATAAGAGATCAAAGCTCAATGCATATAAAGAGGATATATAATGTACTAATACAGATGGATTCTGAAACGGAACTGATTAAGGATTGTATGATAAAATGGGCTCAGAATATCGAGGAACCAATAATGCTTGAAACATGGGAAAGAATCTGGGTAAGAAATGTGAAATTTACACAAGCACAAAACTTGAGAGAAAATTTTTATAAGATGTTTTAAAGATGGCACCTAGATCCTAAAAAGCTTGCCTCTATGTATCCAAATGTTCAACCTAAATGTTGGAGATGTGGTTTCTGTGATGCTACATATTTTCATATATGGTGGACATGTCGTAATGTCAAGGCATTCTGGATAAAAATATGGTGGATCCTGCAAAACATCCTCAAAAGAAGGATAAAATTCACCCCCCAGTTGTTCTTACTGGGTATATGTATTGACTTTACAGCAGCAGAGACTAATTTGGTACTGTACTTAATAACGGCAGCAAGACTCTTGGTGGCACAGTATTGGAAGAAGAAAGATTTACCTACAATTCAAGAATGGACTTTGAAAGTTATGAACTTAGCCGAAATGGCCAAAATCTCAGCATATCTCAAAGAACATTCAAACGAGAGATATAAGCGAGACTGGAAAAAGTGGATTGATTACATAAAAAGTAAATATGGGACTAAGAAACTCCAGATAGCTTATGCTTAGTATCAGTAACAATTTAAATTGTTTAAAATTTGGGTAACAGTAAGGAGCTGAGTTCAATGTAGAGATATTTTAGACTGTGATTGTCCAAAAGTTATACCACGTATGGTCTTTGGGAAGTCGGGGGGAGGGAAGGGAGGTGGGGATTTAGGGGGAGGGGGGAAATACAATATGTGTTAAATTCCATGATTGCATTTGTATACTGTGGCTTTTCAATGTTAGTGCGAAAATAGAACAAACCGAATATACTGGAAGATAATAGAAATATACCGAAGGAAAGAGTCGAGTGAAAGAAGAAGGAGGGTGGAGAGGGTGAGAGAGAGGAGGAGGAGAAGGGAGGGAGGGAATGGATTAGAGGGAGTGACAGGGTCAGGGTTAGATAGAGGGGGAGGGGAAGTAGGCGTAGAGGGGTGTGTGAGAAGGAAGAATGAAAGTTGGAGGGGGTTGAAAGAGGGTGTATGGTGGGCCAAGGTGGTATATTGGGTTTGTATTGTAGAAGGCATTTTCTATATAAGTGAAGGCAGTGTTTATTACTCAATGTTATATGCCCTGATCAAGCACAGTAAATATGTGATTGTATAGAATGAAAACATAATAAAATATATATATTAAACAAAAGTGGAATACTTTTGCACACACTGTAAGTTTTCACTTCAGGTAATCTGTACAATTTTCTGCCCAAAAGCCCAGGAGGTCAAACTAAAAAAAATAAAACCAACACCATTTAGAAGTGATTTAAAATAAAATAAAAAAAAAGGGGGGGGAATAATACAACACTTTTAAGATGGAAGCCAAAGGCTATCTTTTCAAAATGATATTTGGAGCAGATAAGGCACACGCAGAGAGGATGAAATAGATGGTTAAGGAGGGAGGGGAAAAAAAGAATTCACACTTTCTCTCCGACCGAAATAAAGTTCACTTCGTCTCCAGTGCCTGCCAAACACAGAGAGAGGCTGGTCTCGTTTTACGCGATCGCCGTTAAGGGTTCAACCCATGGGTGCTCTTGGTCACTGTCTGGGCTCAGGGTAAGGGGTGGGTTTGCAGAGGTCAATTTGCGAAGGGAGAGAGGGGCAGGATGCTTACCCAGGTGGTCATCCTGGACGGCCGCAGCTCAGCCCAAAATTTGAGTTGCTGGGTGAGAAATTTGTTCGGTGAGTTTTGCTCCGTTTTACAACAGGTGGGAGTTCGATTCTGACAGGATCAAGGTTGACTCTGACTTCCGTCCTTCCAAGGTTGGTAAAACGAGGAGCTGATATACCGTGAAGCGGTATATAAGTCTTGGCGCTATGGCTATTAGTCTTCTGACATAATTAAGTTATTGACCCATTAATCCACTTTACTTAAGAACAGGGAACAACTGGGAAATTTAAACATATAAATTAGTGTAGCCCATTCAAATTTCTACCCAGTGCCTCAGTTGCAATAAAATCCTTATTGGAACAGAGAAAGAAAATCGAGACTTTCGTACGTCTTACTTTCAATTTCCTTATATTAAACCGACCGACGGAAGGGAAGAAAAAAGAATCACTGTGTGAACAATACAAAGGAACTTCAAAATTAACAGCCCCGGATCATAATAAAAAGACAGAAAAGTTTTTAGAATATCAAAGAAATGTTACCAATGGAACAATTTTGGGTGAGATTTCTTTTCCCGGTGTTGCATCATCTACTCTTTGGATTAAATGGGGTGGGGGTGGTCGTTTCTAATGTAAGCAAAGCTTTTTTTTTAATGTACGAAGCTCGTTTTAATACCTTAGGCATATTATGTTCTTTACAATAATCCTCCACTGGTTTATCAAAAGGGAGCATTATTGCAGAGATAGTTTAAGTAACTGATCTTAATTTCATTTGACTTCCTGTAAAAAAAAAAGGAAACGGGCTTAAGACCCCTGTTATTTCCTTCGTAACCCTTAACTACTTTCAAACTTTAGAAGCATCAGCGGCGAATAACAAATTCTTGAATTGAATCCAATGTAAAGAAGCAGCTGGAGGTAAATCACTCTCTTAATTCTGCACACAAAAAAAGGTTTTAAATGGGCTTTCTTGGAATTGAGTTAATCCAAAATAAGGATATGATGAGAGCCACTTTACTCAAGGAACGGGCTTCCTTCATTTAACGACCCCATAATCCCTTGCGGGGTGGGGTCAGGGCAACTGAATGGAGCTAGCAGCGTGTTTGAATGGCCAGATGCCTTTCCCGTTGCCAGTGCGGAGTTTTTCCAGCAAATAATATTCTCAAGTGTGCCCAGAGAGAAAAATATCTGCCTCCATCTAGGCCATCACACCACTCGGAAAATGGACTACCTTGCTCTCCTTAAATTCCGATTATCACCTAACACAGGATTTACTGAGAAAGAGTATCTAATTATATTTGATGGATCCAATCAGTAAGTTCAGATAATGAAGATGATCCATTGATCCCTACACAAACAAGAACCAGTGTTGGTCAATATCTTAAGTGAGGGTATTGATAACTCTTAAGCTGAGTCCTGAATTCCAAAGCTCCTTATTTTGGGAAATAGCCAAAGTCAAAATAATGGTGCTAGAGTAAAGAGCAAAACTCATCCTTTGCTACAGTTATTTGAAGAGTGAAATTATCACTGGATGCTGATATGCAGATAAATTCAATCAATCAATCAATCAATCAGAACGGAGCTGGAAGGGATCTTGGAGGTCTTCCAGTCCAACCTCTTCCTCAAGCAGGAGATCTGTAACATTTCAGACAAGTGACTGTCTAGTCTCTTCTTTAAAAACTCCAGTGATGAAGCACCTACAACTTCTGAAGGCAACTTCTGTCCCACTGGTTAATTGTCCTTACAGTTAGGAAGTTTCTCCTTAATTCTAAGTTGCTTCTCTCCTTGATTAGTTTCCACCCATTGCTTCTTGTCCTGCCTTGAGGTGCTTTGGAGAATAGCTTGACTCCCACTTCTTTGGGGCAGCCCCTCAAATACTGGAAGACTGCTATCATGTCTCCCCTGCTCCTTCTTTTCTCTAGACTAGCCATAACCAGTTCCTGCAACCGTTCTTCATATGTTTTAGTCTCCAGGCCTTTGATCATCCTTGTTGCTCTTCTCTGCACTTTTTCCAAAGTCTCAACATCTTTTTTGTAATGTGGTGACCAAAACTGGATGTGGTATTCCAGGTGTGGGCCTTACTAAAGCTTTATAAAGCGATACTAATACTTCACGTGATTTTGATTCTAAGTTGTTTGCAATAATTTAGAATTCTTTGTAGGCCAAGTGTGATTAGACACAGAAGGAATTTGTCTCCCGTGCATAAGCTTTCGGTGTACGTCCAACAATAGTGATAGGTCAATATCATAGTCATTGTTTAATATGATATACATATTCATATGTGAATAATTTAGAAATGTCTGGCAAAATGTGTGTTCCTATGGAGTTTAAATTCCCTCTAATGCCATTTTTCTTACGCCACCTATTTACCATGTTTCCCCAAAAATAAGACAGGGTCTTATTTTCTTTTGACCCCCGAAATACACTATATTGCCAAAAGTATCTGCTCACCCATCCAAATAGTCAGAATCAGGTGTTCCAATCCCTTCCATGGCCACAGGTATATAAAACCAAGTACCTAGGCATGCAGACTGTTTTTACAAACATTTGTGAAAGAATCTCAGGAGCTCAGTGAATCCCAGCGTGGAAGTGTGATAGGATGCCACCTGTGCAACAAATCCAGTCGTGAAATTTCCTCGCTCCTAAATATTCCACGGTCAACTATCAGCTGTATTATAAGAACGTGGAAGTGTTTGGGAACGGCAGCAACTCAGCCACAAAGTGGTAGGCCACGTAAACTCGTCCAACATCAGTGTGTGACCTCACAAATGCTCTTCTGGAAGAATGGTCAAAAATCCCCATCAACACCCTCCTGAACCTTGTGGACAGCCTTCCCGGAAGAGTTGAAGCTGTTATAGCTGCAAAGGGTGGACCAACATCATATTGAACCCTATGGATTAGGAATGGGATGTCACTTACAGTAAGTTCATAGGCGAGGAAAGGCAGGGGAACGAATACTTTGGGCAATGTAGTGTAAGTGCTTGGCCTTATTTTCGGGGAGGTCTTATTATTTTTGGGGTGCAGGAGGCGGGGAGCGTGGTCACCTCACGGCTACGGCTGTGTTGCAATATTCCCAGGGGAGGACTTCGTTTAACGCATGCACTCAAAAGCCCAATTGGGCTTATTATCTGGGGAGGTCTTATTTTCGGGGAAAACAGGATACATGCTAAACCCTGTCTCTGGAAGTACTTTCCTCTTTCTTCAAATTTACCAAACGAGAACACATCCCAAGAAATCTTACACCACCATGAAGAGAGGAACACAAATCAGTAAGCGATATAGAGAATAACCAGACAGCATATCAAATTCCTGTATTCATGGTGTAAGTTTGGGGACTAAAAAACTATAAAGCATAATACTATCATCTCAATGCAGTGTGAGTGATTTTATTTATTACAGCCAAAAGCTAGCAATTTTGGAGAAGGCAACAAGAAACACAGTGTGCTTAGACAATGTGTGTAAAAGAAGACAATAAAACTTCCTCACACCCAGCATGCTTCTGTTGGGATATCACAAAATCTCCTTCTGTACTTTTTTCTCTAATCCCAGCCACGTTTTCGGAACGTATAATTATGCAGGACAGAATTTCTAAAGCTGCATTTTGAAAACATGGGTTTCCTTTGTGTCACAGAATGTATCACGGAGGGGAGGGGTGTTAGTTTATTCCCCAAAACACCTGCGGGCAGGACAAGAAGCAAGGGATGGAAACTAATCAAGGAGAGAAGCAACTTGGAACTAAGGAGGAATTTCCTGACAATGAGAACAATTAGCCAGTGGAACAACTTGCCTCCAGAAGTTGTGGTTGCTCCCTGACTGGAGGTTTTCAAGATGAGATGAGATTGTCATTTGTCAGCTAATCCTGCTTGAGGAGGGAGAGTTGGACTAGAAGATTTCCCAAAATGAATTTTAGGGTTGCCGAGCAGATACATATGGCCAAAAATTAGACATAGCAAAATATACATTTTTAACAGTCTTCATTTCATCCAACTGTTCCGTTCGGGGAAACTGTTCAGATCTGTTGGATATTTCTCAGAGCAATAAATGGCATTATATATTTCAGTTTAAAATAAAAAACACCGTCTCTCCCAGCCCTCTTGACAACTATCATCTGTGCTGAAATATAAGCAGTCTGACTTGGTGTTAAGGTAAAATGTGGATAAATTTCTTCAGAAAAAAAAAAAACACTTATATTTCGGTTTCTAACAGATAGACTGCCAAGCCTTGGATTTTGGTATATTTGGTAATCTTGGTTTATGTAATGGACACTCACCTAAATTTTAAACTTCTCTTTCTTTTTAAGTAACGGTAAAGGTTCCCCTCGCACATCTGTGCCAGTCGTTCCCGACTCTAGGGGGCGCTGCTCATCTCTGTTTCAAAGCTGAAGAGCCAATGACGACAATGGGTATCACTGTGACATGCTTCATCCATAGCCGTGTGGTTTCAATGGCCAGTTCGCCATATTTCATGATTTTTTTCTAGTTCTTTTTCTTCGACTCTGGTATCTCCAGGAACAGCGATATCAATAAACTGTACACTTTGGCCCTCTACAACCGTGATATCTGGCGTGTAATTATTATTATTATTATTATTGTACAAAAATGCAAAGGAAAATAATAGTTAGGGGAGGGAAAAGGGAAGGGAAAAGTGTATGGAAAAGTGGGGGAGGGGAGAGGAGAGAAATGGCATTGACTTCCAACTCCCTTCGGTGGAGTAGAGTAAGATATTAACATCAAACTTCAAATTTTTATTGTACATAATAGTATAAAGCAGCCTTTTTCTATCACAACAAACTTGTTTCATCGGTAAAACCCAAAACCAAAGTTTTATTCCCCTCCCACTTCAAGCATAAAGTCCAGAAGTGGTTTCCAAGTAGAAACAAAAGTCATTGCATTCTTGTCTTTAATCAAAGCACTCAATTTACCCATCTCTGCTAACTCCATCAGCTTCCACAACCTTTCGTCCATTGTGGGAACCAAAGTGTCCTTCCATTTTTATGCCTAAAGTCATCTTGCTGCCTTGAATGCCTTTCTTATCTCCCGCTCATTTCCCTTGACTGTCAGTTGGCCAGATTCTTGTAGAGAGCCTAAGCTTTCAATAAATCTTTATACTCATTGTACTTTAGAAGTGTCCTTCCATTTTTGTGCCTAAAGTCCTGTCAGTTGGCCAGATTCTTGTAAGAGAGCCTAACCTTTCAATAAATCTTTATACTCATTATACTTTATATTCAGTGTATACGCATATACTGCTCGAAACTCCTGATTTCCCAGGGCTTGACATGGATCGATGCATGGATATTTTTTATTACAATCCTATACTAGCACAATAAATAAATATATATATATATATATATATATATATATATATATATATATATATATATATATATATATATATATATAAACAAAATTTACAACCAATCTAGTAAAGAAATGGAATCAAGGAATTATGAAAGAATGAAAACAAATCAACAAAGGGATGAATAGGAAGTCCTCTCATTTTTGTTTCCGACCCAATTCTATTTTTTCTTTAATTTTACCCTGCAATCTGTGTAATTCTGCAGTTATTATTCTGCATAGCTTTAATTGTACAATAAATGGCGCTGTATTTGCTCCATCGTTTCTCTCTATATATTTTACCCATTTAGCAATGAAGGCAATCATAATTTTCTCTACAATCCGTCCAAATCCCTTACAAGCAAATGACTCGTTAACTGCCTCTGGCACGAAAGTGGAAGAATTAATTTGGGTTAATCAAATGCGGAGGATGGGCGGAAAGGGAAGGCATCCTTTTCATAAAATGAGAAGGCATTTTGGAGGGGTGGGGGAGTCGTAAGTGCGCACAGGTGTGAAGAATGAAAGTGCAACTTGTGAAGTGATTACTAGTTTGAAAGAAAGAAGAAGAAGAGATATATCACAAAAATAGGGATCAACCTTATATAGGTTTTCAGTTAGTCCCTTTACTTGCTACAGGTTGTTGTATGGCTGGTTAGAGTTACAAGGGATGCAGAACTTCTGGCTGTTGTAAAATACTCCCTCCTCTTTGTGGCAGCCCCTCGGATCTCTGAACATTGCTATCATGCCCTTCTTTTCATTGGAGTAGACCTACCCAGTTCCTGGGTAGTTCATCATATATTTTAGGCTACAGGCCTCTAATCCTCTTTCTTGCTCTTCTCTGCACTTTTCTCCAAAGTCACAATATCGTGGTGACCAAAACGTGATGCAGAATTCCAGGCGCGGTCTCACTAAGTTTTTATGGAGCGGTGCTAATACTCCGTGTGATCTCCCTGCAGGTAAGAAATCAGGTATTTCGCCTTCAGTGCAAAGAACGGGCTTGGGTTGAGCCAAGTTATCAATTCATCTGCACTTCTCAGCCTTCCAGGGATTTCGGGTTGAAGAAGATTGAGAGTAAAGTTGAATTTTTTGAAGGGAAAGCAGACACTCTGGCCTTCCGCTGGTCCCATTTTTCACCTTCCCCAGGCTCCGGAGCCTTTCGCCGAGCCTCCGGGAAAGCAAAAACAGCCTCCCCTGGGCTACGGGGGCCGTCCCTGAAGCCTGCTTGCACCAAAAATGGAGCATGGGGGGGCACTGCACCTCTCATGCTCACCACCCCCCCACGCATGCATGTGTGCGAACCGCCGTGCATGCACGGCAGACCCGTAAATCAGCTGGCTGGCGGGAGGCTCGTGCAGAAATTTCTACTCGTTTTGGGTCATCTTGCTAAAATCCCAGGAATGTTATTATCAGGCAGGGCTGAGTAGGGGGAAAAAAACTACACCAGCTGTAATCCAAAGGTATGTAATAACCACAGATGTGAATTATGGTAGGAAGCTGAAACCCAGCCCTCTCCTAGGAAAATGAAATATCCTGGGGGAAATACTGAAAAAGGCAGAATATTATATTTCCCTAGAAATGGAGAAACGTGTCTTTAGGCAGGGAACAGACTCACTCTTAATAGCCCCCACCCTTGTCAATGGATCATTAAAGGGCCTGAGCCAATCTATTCTACATAGCAAAGAGCTCCCCCATTTGGCTCCAGGATGATGGGATTAAGGCATGACAGGATTAGCCCTTGACCCATCTCACCACAGGGCATCTGGGAAGAAGCAAGGCTCAACCAAACTTTGACTCAAAACACTACAGCCTACAGGTGGCACGCGGGTGGCGCATAGAGCTGAGCTGGGTAATGGCTACACCCTAAACCTACACCCTAAACCAAAAACCTAACACTTCCAACTCTGTTATTCTATTCTGCATTCTCTATCAGTAAAGTTTTTTGTTTTTTTTAATAAATATTTTTATTAGTAAAAGAAAAATACAACAACCAATAACTGGTAAAAAACAATACAACATTCACTGTTTCGCTTTACATTTGACTGCGTTTCAAGACGTTCCCATAATATCAAAATCCTTATAGACATCAGAGGTTAGATATCTTCTCCCCTCCCTCCCTCTTTCCTTCCCTTGTTTCTTCTTTCCCACTCCCCTTCCTTCCCTCCCTCCTTCTCTCCTTCCCTCCTTTCTTTTCCTATCCTACCTTTCCTTCCCTCTCTCTTTCCTCTCTTCTTCCCCCCCTCCTTCTCTCATATCTTCCCTCCCTCCTTTCCTCCTTCCCTCCTTCCTTTCTCTTCTCTTAAGTTCCCTCCTTTCTTCCCTCCTTCCCTCCTTCCTATCTACTCTCCTTCTCTCCTTCCTTCCCTCCCTCTTGCCCTCCTTGCTTCCCTGTCTTCTTTCCTCTCTCCTTCCTATCCCACTTTCTTCTCTTTCTTTTCACCTTTCCACCTCTCCCTTCCCTTCTCTCCTTTCTCTTCCTCCTTTTTTAACCTTCCCCCCTTCTTCTACCCTTCCCTTTTTCCTATTCCTCTCCTTTCTCCTCTCCATCTTGTCTTTCTATCAGTAAAGTTTTCATGCTGGGCACAGAGGCACTATGGCAACTGATCTTGAAAACATATCAAAGAAGCCGTGGGGAAATTTGAACACATGATGCTCTTGAGCAAACAGGCTGTAAAAAAACAACAACGTATATTTTCCAATATATGCGTTGATCAGGCACGGAAAACTTTTTAAAGTGGGGTTCGCAGATCTCCCTGGAACACAGGAAGGCCCCCACTGTTTTAATTAGAGACCTTCCGCCAGAAGATTCCATATTTTCTGTTAAAAACAAGAGCGGAACAATTGCTTGTCTTTGGAATCAGGAATTTAATTCCAGGCGATTATCAAGGTATACAGAATATACAAACTATTCTTTTTAAAAAAAAAAAAAGTGGGGTGGGGGAGAGATAAGGAGAAATAGCAATAGCAATAGCAATAGCAGTTAGACTTATATGCCGCTTCATAGGGCTTTCAGCCCTCTCTAAGCGGTTTACAGAGTCAGCATATCGCCCCCATCAACAATCTGGGTTCTCATTTTACCCACCTCGGAAGGATGGAAGGCTGAGTCAACCCTGAGCCGGTGAGATTTGAACAGCCGAACTGCAGAACTAGCAGTCAGCTGAAGTAGCCTGCAGTGCTGCATTTAACCACTGCGCCACCTCGGCTCTATGATAGGAAAGTTTTCAAAAGTTGCTTTGTTTATAGGAATTTCCACTCCTGCTAAAATCCCAGGAACGTTATTATCAGACAGGGCTGAGTGGGAGAAAAAAAATACATCATTTGCAACCCAAAGGTACGTCACCACACATGTAAACTATAATGCATATTCTCCCATGTGAAACAGAAAGCATGTTCTCGGACAAAGAGTTTATCAGCAAAGAGAATTTCCTAGATTGGTCACAATTCCTGCAACCGTTCTTCATATGTTGGAGTCTCCAGGCCTTTGATCACCTTAGTTGCTCTTCTCTGCACTTTTCCCAAAGTCCCAACATCTTTTGTGCAAGGCGGTGGCCAAAACTGGATGCGGCATTGCCAGGTGTGGCCTTACTAAAGGTTTACAAAGCTGTACTAATACTTCACGTGCTTTTGATTCTGTGCTCAAGCGGGAGACCTTATACCATTTCAAACAAGCGACTGTCCAGGCTCTTCTTGAAAGCCTCCAGTGATGGAGCAGCCACAACTTCTGGAGGCAAGTTGTTCCACTGATTAATTGTCCTCACTGTCAGGAAATTTCTCTTTAGTTCTAAGTTGCTTCTCTCCTTGATGAGTTTCCACTCCTTGTTTCTGGTCCTGCCTTCTTTGATGCTTTGGACAATAAATTGACCCCCTCTTCTTTGCAGCAGCCTCTCAAATACTGGAAGACTGCTATCATGTCCCCCAAACACCCATCTTTTCTCTAGACGAGACATATTGAATTCCTGCAACCTTCATATGTTTGAGTCTCCAGGCATATAGTCACCCCAGTTGCTCTTCTCTGCGCTTCTTCCAAAGTTTCAACGTCTATTTTCCAAAGTCTCAACATCTATCTAAAGGGGTTGCCCCAAAGAAGAGGGAGTCAAACTATTCTCCAAAGCATCTGAGGGCAGGACAAGAAGTAATGGGTGGAAACTAATCAAGGAGAGAAGCAACTTAGAACTGAGGAGAAATTTCCTGGCAGTGAGAACAATTAATCAGTGGAACAGAAGTTGCCTCCAGAAGTTGTGAATGCCCCAACACTGGAAGTCTTTAAGAAGAGGTTGGATAGTCATTTGTCTGGAACGGTATAGGGTTTCCTGCCTAGGCAGGGGGTTGGACTAGAAGACCTCCAAGGTCCCTTCCAACGCTGTTATTGTGTTATATTCTGTTAAAGCATGTGAAGAACGGTTGCAGGAACTGGGTATGTTTAGTTTAATGAAAAGAAGGACCAGGGGAGACATGATAGCAATCTTCCAATATCTGAAGGGGTGACCCAAAGAAGAGGGAGTCAAGCTATTCTCCAAGGCACCTGAGGGCAGAACAAGAAGCAATGGGTGGAAACTAATCAAGGAGAGAAGCAATTTAGAACTGAGGAGAAATTTCCTGACAGTTAGAACAATTAATCAGTGGAACAGAAGTTGCCTCCAGAAGTTGCAAATGATCCAACGCTGGAAGTCTTTAAGAAGATGCTGGATAGCCATTTGTCTGGAACGGTATAGGGTTTCCTGCCTAGGCAGGGGGTTGGACTAGAAGACCTCCAAGGTCCCTTCCAACTCTGCTATTGTATTATATTGTAATCAAGGAGAGAAGCAACCTAGAACTGAGGAGAAATTTCCTCACAGTTAGAACAATTAATCAGTGGAACAACTTGCCTCCAGAAGCTGTGAATGCTCCAACACTGGAGGTTTTTAAGGGGATGTTGGACAACCATTTGTCTGAAGTGGTGTAGGGTTTCCTGCCTAGGCAGGGGGTTGGACTAGAAGACCTCCAAGGTACCTTCCGACTCTGTTATTCTATTCTATTCTATTTTTGTAATGTGGTGACCCAAACTGGATGCAGTATACCAGGTGAGGCCTTACTTAGGCTTTATAAGTAGAGCCAAGGTGGCGCAGTGGTTAAATGCAGCACTGCAGGCTACTGCTAGATCAGCAGTTCAGCGGTTCAAATCTCACCGGCTCAGGGTTGACTCAGCCTTCCATCCTTCCAAGGTGGGTAAAATGAGGACCCAGATTGTTGGGGGCAGGAGGCTGACTCTGTAAACCGCTTAGAGAGGGCTGAAAGCCCTATGAAGCGGTATATAAGTCTACTGCTATTGCTATTGCTATTATAAGGCAGTACTAATACCTGACATGATTTTGATTCTATGCCGAAGGGAGGGAATGTTTTTAAAGATTTTTGCTGCAAACAATTTTGTCAAGTATCCATTGTCTTCCCTGGAGGGACCTTAAGAGGACAGCTGTTCTGACCACCTGGAGCCCAGATGTGTTGAAGCTGTTCAGGTGCAGGGAATTAAACACAAGGAGCTTGGATCACAATAGCCTGCTTTTGAAGGACTGTATAACTGACAGCGGTGGTTAGATAAAACAAAGGAGGGTTTGTTTATTCTGAAAGCAGGAAAGTTACCAGAAGAAATGAATTAACTGGCTGTAGAAACAAAAATCAGGTGACGAAAGACATTTCTGTTGTTTATGAGTTCAATTTTAAGAGAAGGCAGGGACCATGTCAAGGGCAAAGCACAATGAAAATATAGGGCTCTTAGGTTTCCCTATAAATGGGCAGGTTTCCCTCCCTCCCTCCCTCCCTCCCTCCCTCCCATCTATCTATCTATCTATCTATCTATCTATCTATCTATCTATCTATCTATCTATCTATCTATCATCTATCTATCTATCTATCTATCTATCTATCTATCTATCTATCTATCTATCATCTATCCCATCCATCTCTCTTATCTATCTATCTATCTATCTATCTATCTATCTATCTATCTATCTATCTATCTATCTATCTATCCATCTCTCTCTCTTCTATCTATATCTATCTATCTATCTATCTATCTATCTATCTATCTATCTATCTATCTATCTATCTATCTATCTATCTATCTATCTATCTACCTACCTACCTACCTACCTACCTACCTACCTACCTACCTACCTACCTACCTATCTACCTCTCTCATCTATCCCAGCCATCTCTCTCTCTTCTATCTATCTATCTATCTATCTATCTATCTATCTATCTATCTATCTATCTATCTATCTATCTAGTTTGAGTTTAGTTTAGTTTAGTTTTGATTTTATTTGTAGGCCGCCCTTTTCCCTGAGGGGACTCAGGGCGGCTCACAGAAACCAGGGAGAGGGGAATACAATACAATACAGTACTAAGACAACAACACATAATAAAAATGATACACAACATGCATACAACATTCGGGCGGGGTAATGGTCCTTATCCCCAGGCCTGACGGGTGAGCCAGTTCTTCAAGGCTGTGCGGAAGGCCTGGACGGTGGAGAGGGTACGAATCTCTACGGGGAGCTCGTTCCAAAGGGTCGGGGCCGCTACTGAGAAGGCCCTCCTCCTTGTGGTTGCCAGCCGACATTGGCTGGCCGATGGGATGCGGAGGAGGCCTAACCTATGAGATCTTATAGGCCGTAGGGAGGTAATTGGCAGAAGGCGGTCTCTCAAGTATCCCGATCCACTGCCATGTAGGGCTTTATGGGTGGTCAATAGCACCTTGAAGCGCATCCGGAGATCGACAGGTAGCCAGCGCAGCTCGCGGAGGATAGGTGTAATGCGGGTGAATCGGGGTGCACCCGCAATCACTCGCGCGGCTGCGTTCTGCACTAGCTGAAGTCGCCGGATGCTCTTCAAGGGCAGCCCCATGTAGAGCACATTGCAGTATTCCAGCCTAGAAATCACGAGGGCCCGAGTGACTGTTGTGAGGGCCTCCCGGTTCAGGTAGGGTCTATCTATCTCATCTATCTATCTATCTATCTCATCTATCCCAGCCATCTCTCTCTCTCTTCTATCTATCATCTATCTATCTATCTATCTATCTATCTATCTATCTATCTATCTATCTATCTATCATCTATCTATCTATCTATCTATCTATCTATCTATCTATCTATCTACATACACCTCTCTCTATCTCTATCATATCTTTCTCAATATATATCATCTCTCTCTATCTAAAACTTATCTCTATCTATCATCCCTCTCTATCATCTCCCTCCTTCCCTCTCTCTCTCTTTCTTTTTAAAGAAAAAAGACAGCAGGAGAAAAATAACTATGGACCTCATGTCCTTCAGCTCAGAGTAGGGAAAGGATAGTAAAGATCTTGAACCATGCTCAGTCCAGACGTCCACATTAAAACATCAGAGATAGTTGGAGGTCAAACCTATGCCTGACAGATTCAGTGAAGGAGAATCCACCATCCTCGTGTGCAATCCGAATAGAGCTGGAAGGGACCTTGGAGGTCTTCTAGTCCAACCCCTTGCTCAGGCAGAAGACCGTATACCATTCCAGACAAACGGTTGTCCAATCTCTTCTCAAAAACCTCCAGTGTTGGAGCACCCACAACTCCTGGGGGGCATTCGTTTGATTAATTGTTCTCCATGTCAGGAAATTTATTCTTAGTTCTAGGTTGCTCCTCTCCTTCATTAGTTTCCATCCTTTGCTTCTTGTCTTACCCACAGGGGTTTTTTCCTGGTACAATGTCATATTTCATCCCTCCAGTCTGGTTGCATCAAAATGGCATCCTCCTTGTCTTGTAACGATTGGGACAATTATCAACCAAAGGGTTTTTTTTAAAGTCCCGAATACTGAAAGCCTTCCCCTGGCCATTCATCTCCCATTATCCCGCCAGTTAAAATGCCCATCTCTCTCTCTCTCGGCCTCCTTGTCAATATCGTATGGCTCCAGAGCAAGTATCTTGATTTACTGGCTTGGATGTTGTAACTTCACCTCTCCCTGTCTCTTTCCGTGCCTCTGTTCCCTTCCTGGGCTGGGAGATGCATTGACACTTTGATATATAAACTAGAGAATAAAGCAGAGCTGTAAATACTGCGCAGGCAGCTGTGCTTTCCATACGGATCGAAGGATCTAACATGTTCATTAGTGCGTGGAGGTGTAAGGACGGGACGCTGAAAGCTGGACTGGTGTAACAGAAACAAATGAAAAGGTTTTGCAACGTCAATAAAGTTGGGAAGTTCTACCCGGCTCACATTTATTTTAAAAAAAAAACCTGTTTTCAAGTGCCAGGCGCTGGAGGTTCATCATAACAGCTGTTCAAAATGAACCGTGGCGTTTGCCGATACCAAACCGGGATCCTGATACTCCAGCTTTCGAATGAAATTACGAGGGCAATTCCACAAGAATAGCAAACCACCGGTTGCCCTGTGGTGCTTCTGGAGGGCCTCCCCCCTCTTTAATTGAATCTCCGTGTGCTGATTGTATTATTAATTAGAATATGGGCTTAATTAACACGCGCCTGAAGAATAAAAAACATGGCAGGTGCGTTTCGAGAGAGATTTGTTTGGTCATCGGAGATGTTTTCGCACTGCAATTGCTTTATGGTTATCGGCAGTTGTAAATCGGAGCCCGCGGGAGTTTTGGAATAAATGCCTCGGAAGCTCACCAAAAATAATGTATGACGAGGCTACGAAGCCGACGGAGCGCATTACATATTCATATGCGCTTGGCTTTCCCCAGTTGCAGCATCGCAATGAAACGAGGATCGTTATGCGCTGACTTTGCTGAATCAGGACTCTCCCCAACGTAAACATGCCAGCAATAAATATTGGAAGTGTTGTGGCCCACCAGTGGCCAGAGGAGCTGGCAGCAGAGTCGGACAGTGAGGAGGTTGGGGAGGAAGATGGGCCAGTCCTGGAGTCTGGGGGAGGCTCGGATGAGGGCTCTGTGTCGGAGGCAGAGAGGGGGCCAGGGCCGTATGCCAGTTATCAGCTGCCTTCGGAGTCAGACATCAGTGAGGCAGAAGAGCAGCTGGAGCCTGTTCCCAGTGTGTGCATGCGCAGAGTGGACAGACGAAGGGAACAGCTAAAGCAGTGGTCCCCAACCCCCGGTCCGCGGACCGGTGCCGGGCCATGGAGTACCTGGCACCCGCGCAGCGGCCGGGAGCCATGCAACGGCCGACTCTTCACTCATGCAGCGCCGTCGCCGGAGGGGGGGAGCTGCGCGGAAGCACAGGAGCAAGTGAGGCGAGGAGGAAGAATCCCCCGCTACTACACCACCTCCGCCCCCTCCCCGAGTCAGCCGTCCCCTCAGTGAACGCCTCCGCCTCTTTCTCCTTTCTCGCCTCAGTCGGCTCGCCTGGAAGCGAGGCGAGGAGGGGGCGGACCATGCGCTGGAAGCGGAGCCCTTGGAGGCCGCTCTCTTCTTTTTCACGCCTGGCCTTGGCTTGTGAGAAGGAACGGCGGGAGAGGTAGAGAGAGAGAGAGAGAACGTCGGGCAGCCGAGGGCTGGGGGGGTCTTTTGAGGGGAGATGGGGGTGCGCGATTTTGGCGCCAGATTCAGGCCGCCGCTATTGCAGCGCACGGTGGAAAAGCGGCGGTCTTGCCCACCCCTTCCCTGCCTCCCGCCCGCTCCAGTTGCCGCAGCCAGGGGTAGGGGCTTGGTGCCTGAAGTCTCTTGCCTCTCTTCCAAAATTTCGCCAACGGGCATCGGTGAA
>NC_045549.1:76008400-76015569 GCF_009769535.1 Thamnophis elegans | reverse complement strand
GTTAGTATATGTATATAGGTTGTATATGATATGTATAGTATATATGTATATATATGTATGTATATATAATCTATATCTATATCATATCTATCTATCTATCTATCTATCTATCTATCTGTCTGTCTGTCTGTCTGTCTGTCTGTCTGTATCTGTATCTGTATCTGTATCTATCTATGTCTAATCTCTCTCTCTCTCTCTCTCTCTCTCTATATATATATATATATATATATATATATATATATAATCTCTATCTCTATCTATCTATCTATCTATCTATCTATCTATCTATCTATCTATCTATCTATCTATATCATCTATATCTATATCATCTATATCTATCTATCTATCTACCTACCTATCTATCTATCATTGGGCCAAAGTCTGATCATGGTGGTGCACAGAATGATATCCAGAATGAAGAACCGAGACAGGTACTTCATGCCTTAAAACCACAACTGAGCCCCATTTTTCTTTTAATTTGGGACTTTAAAAGAAATGAAACAAAATGTTTTCCATGTTAAGACCAAATGTTAAGTTGGTCCCTAGTCTATTTATTGGTTTGTAACATTTATTGGTAAGGTAATATGACAGTATAGGAGACGGTATATTCGTTTTCAGTGTTAGTCATTTCTTTCACAACTGTGTTTTTTTTTTAATATGTAATAATAACAGTGTCAGATTTCCCATTTGGATTTCACAGAGCTCTCATATTTTACAGTTTGAAAAACTCTTGAGGTTTTTATGCTGGTGCATTATTTATGGCTTGTTCTGCGAGATGCCAGTAGCTTTACGCAAAGTTGCGCGGAGCAAACAAGTCTGTTACTCAAGCTGCTTGGCGAGTCCAAGGCGACCATCTGTCCCTCCAGAACATGGGCAATTTGGACAGGAAGAGACAGGCAGATAGACAGACAGACGTAAACACACAGAGAGAGAGAGAGAGAGAGAGAGAGAGACAGAGACAGAGAGAGAGACAGAGAGAGAGACAGAGAGAGAGACAGAGAGACAGAGACAGAGAGAAAGACAGAGAGAGAGACAGAGAGACAGAGAAAGAGAGAAACAGAGAAACAGAGACATAGAGAGAGAGACGCACACAGAGACACACACACACACAGAGAAAGACAGAAAGACAGAGACAGAGATAGAGAGAGACAGAGATAGAGAGAGACAGGCATAGAGAGAGACAGGCATAGAGGCAGAGAGAGAGAGCGAAAGAGACAAAGACAGAGAGAGAAAGTCAAAAGCCCAGCTGGACAACGACAGGCCAGCTTCAAAATTTGGCAAACCCCTCACAACGTATTTGTCTCAACTATAGCCAATAGTTGGCACCCCAGGTTTTAGCTGCATCATAGAGATTTCGAAACCAAATGCCCTTGGGATGCTGTTAGAGGCACGGGATGCCAAAACAGCCAGGCCCAGGGACATTTCTTTCCCTCCTGCCGTCCCTCGGCAGAACAGCTAATCCTCTTCGGTCTAAGTGTTATTCACCCATGTTGTACGGCTGTAGAATTAGTCTGTCCTTATTGTCTTTGTTTCTCTCCCCTGTTATTGGGAGGAGGGGGAGGAGGAGGAGGAGGAGGAGGAGGAGGAGGAGGAGGAGGAGGAGGAGGAGGAGGAGGGGGAAAAAAGACTTGGGGTCCATGATGGTCTCTGAGGTTGATGGTTTTCTTACAGTTGTTTCATTACCCAACTAGGTAACATCATCAATGCCAGAAAGAAGAAGAAGAAGAAGAAGAAGAAGAAGAGGAGGAGGAGGAGGAGGAGGAGGAGGAGGAGGAGGAGGAGGAGGAGGAGGAGGAGGAGGAGGAGGAGGAGAAGGCGAAGCGAAGGAGGAGGAGGAGGAGGAGGAGGAGGAGGAGGAGGAGGAGGAGGAGGAGGAAAAAATAGACTTGGGGTCTATGATGGTCTCTGAGGTTGGTGGTTTTCTTACAGTTGTTTCATTACCCAACTAGGTAACATCATCAATGCCAGAAAGAAGAAGAGGAGGAGGAGGAGGAGGAGGAGGAGGAGGAGGAGGAGGAGGAGGAGGAGGAGGAAGAAAAATACTGTGGGGTCCTTGGTGCTGAGTCCATTTGTGTTTGCTTCAAGCAAAAAAAAAAAAAATTCAGAGCCAAATCTATACAACCTGCCATTATGAAATTTACAACCAGTTCCTTTTTTGTTTCATTTGTATCCCGTTTTTCCACCAGCGACATGAGTGCAATCCTCGGGGACATCTCTACATTTACATTCAACAGTGCTCTAATTTTTCTCAACACCAGTGGTGGGTTCCTACCGATTCGGCCGAACCGGTAGCAGTTTGGCGACCCAGGCATGCCACGCCTGCAGAACCGGTACTCCTGGGGGCTGCCATCTTGCCTTTTGCTTCTCTGCATGCGCAGAGCAATTTTTACTGCATTGATGGGCAAATGTGGAGGTTGTGTCTGGTGCACAGTAATGCCGTCAGCAACCCACCCCTGCACCATATCCCATATTTTCCACAATTCCAACCACATACATTTGTATGTCCCAACCTCTTTCTTGCACCTCCAACTAATATTTGTGTATTTACCATCTATTTGATTTAATGTACGTGGTGTAAGGTACCACCTCCATATCACTTTATCTCCGTTTTCCCGGCTTTCTTCCACCTTGTCTAGACAATCGTAGCTTCCACGGATGTCGCGCTAAGAACGTGATGAATGACAGTGGGGTATGGGAAAGGTTCTCCTCCAAATCCTTCCCAACCACTCATTGTACCAAGGCCTTCTGCGCATTAAGAGCCGAGGTGGCGCAGTGGTTAGGGTGCAGTACACGGGCTTCACACGTTCATGTGGTGGACACTGGGCCCCGTTGCACCGTACTGGTTGCAAGGTAATCCGGAACCCACCACTGCTCAGACCTCAGCTTACTATAAACGCTTCTGGTTTTCCATTCCTGCGAGTGTGTATCTCTGCAAATATTCTCGCAACAGGCAGCAGATATTGCAAACATTTCTACCGGATCCATCAGCAAAGCAAAGGCTTAACTGGTCAAGTGGGAACCGCGATAACAGATACCCTGATCTGAATGATGCGGCTCTGTCCCTGAATGGAGAATATTACGGTAAGTCAGTCTACGGCAGACACTAAAGGCATGTCCAATAGTAATGGGCTTTCTCTTTGCAAACATCATCTAGCCGGCTTTTTTCTTTCTTTTGCAGACAGATGTCCCAAATATAACATTCGAGACAGCTAGACAGTTGAAATAGATGCACACAGACACACACACACAGACACACACGGCTATCTTGGACATCTGCAAAAACAGAGGGACGACATTTGCATATTCTGTTCAAATACCTAGTTCTGGAGTGTGGGATTCTGAACTCCTGAATTAATCCCTTTACTGTTCTTTTTTTTGTTTTCGTTTCAGTGGCACTGATCTCCCCACCTTAACCAAACAGAGAGGCAGCCTGTACTGCAACAGAGTGTAAAATGACCTTCCATGGAGAAAATTACAAATCAGGATGATGAGCTATAGCTAGAATTGCCTCTTCTTCTCTTCTCAACTTTACTCTAGTATTCTCTTCCCTTCTACTCTACTCTTGTATTCCCTTCTACTCTACTCCACTCTTGTATTCTCGCTTCTCTTCTCTTCTACTCTACTCTCCTATCCTCTTGTATTCCCTTCTAGCCTACTCTTGCATTTTCTCTTCTCTTCTCTATTCTATTATTCTATTATTGTATTCTACTCTACTCTACTCTACTCTACTCTATTTCTTCCCTTCCCATCCCATATTTTCTGTTCTGTTCCCTTCCCTCCTTCCTTCCCTCCCTCCCTTCTGATACGTAAGTCCAGGTGTACAGCCATGGAGGTGCTGGAAGGCCAGATGATCAAAAATGGACCCAACTGAATCTCGGAATAAGTTGACTCTGCATCCAGGTTCCACCAGCACCAAGAAAGGATGGCTGAGGGCTGAAAAGCTTCCTGGATAAATATATACTGGTGTGTGTGTGTGTGTGTGTGTGTGTGTGTGTGTGTGTACGTACCGTTTCCCTGAAAATAAGACCTCCCAGGATAATAGGCCCAATTGGGCTTTTGAGTGCATGTGCTAAAATAAGCCCTTCCTGAAAATATTGCAACACAGCAGCAGCCGTGAGGTGACCACGCTCGCCACCTCCTGCACCTCAAAAATAATAAGACCTCCCCGAAAATAAGGCCAAGCACGGTATGTATGTACGTACGTACAGTATGTATGTGGCTCAGATGCTCAAATGCGCTCAGCTGCAATCTTCCCCTCTACCTTCTCCTGATCTGCTCATCTCAACCGCCTCTGTGATGGCTTTTCACTCCCTGGTTGGGGGTGTGTGTGTCTAAATTCCTTCATCTTTGTATTTTCAACTCCGCGCATATTTTGGCCCCTGCCTTTCGCTGCTGATTCTGTGTCAGTCAGGGATTCGGCCGAAAGGAAACGCAGATCATTCAAGGATTTGCTGAGGCTTCTATGCACCAAAACCTTTTGCCAAAAGCCTTAAGAGGGGATTGTGCAGCCCTGGAGGCTGGGACCGAGCTCTTACGATGCAGCGCCTGGGATACTACGGTACCCATTGAGTAGTTGGGAGATGGCCTTTTTCCTCCCTTGCCCTTGTAATAGAAGGGATCAGGGTGGTTCTACCAACAAAGCAGGAAAGCCTCTTTCTCTTGGCCTGTGGTTTTCTTACACTTCTCTGGAAATTGGAGGGACGGAGGGGAATCAAGGCAGACTTTGCAGGGAAGACCCTCGTTTTGCAAC
This sequence comes from Thamnophis elegans, assembly GCF_009769535.1. NCBI lineage: Eukaryota > Metazoa > Chordata > Lepidosauria > Squamata > Natricidae > Thamnophis > Thamnophis elegans. The sequence continues at coordinate 76,010,819 of NC_045549.1, read as the reverse complement.
AGAGAGGAGGCGGCGAGCAAGGAATGAGGAGCTGTTTAACTACTAAACCAAGCATGGGAAACTCTAGCAGGAGGTGCTGTAACCAAATCTGTGATTTCCTCACTAATAAACTGAGGACATTCTTGGTGGATTATTGTAGAAGGAAGGAGAAATCTTCCTTCCTTCCTTCCTTCTCTTCCTCTCTCCCTTCCGTCCCTCCCTCTGTCCTTCTCCCTTCCTTCTTTCCTTTTGCCCTTCCTTTCCTTCCTTCTCTCTTCCCTCCCTCTTTGTTCCTTCCTTCCTTCCTCCTCTCCTCCCTCCTTTCCGCTCTCTATCCCTTTTCCTCCTTTCTTCTCTTCTTTCCTTCCTTCTCTCCTCCCTCCCTCTGTTCCTTCCTTCCTCCTTCCTCCTCTTCTCCTTCCTTTCTTCCTCCCTCCTTATCCTTTCTTCCCTTTCCTTCCTTCTTCCCTCCCTTCCTTTACTCCCCCCTCCTTTCTTCTCTTCCCTCTTTCCTTTTATCCTAGTCTTTCCTTCCTCCTCCCATTCCTCCTTCTTTGTTCCTTCCTTCCTTCGTTTCTCCCTTTCTTTCTTTTTCTTCCTCCTCCTCTCCTCCCTTCCTCCCTCTCTCCATCCCTACTTCTTTCCTTCCTTCCTTCTTCCCTCCCTCCCTTTTCTTCCTTCTCTCCCTCCTTCCTTCTCTCTTCCTCCTTTCCTTTTATCCTAGCCTTTCCTTTCTTCTCCCATCCCTCCCACTTTGTTCCTTCCTTCCTCCTTCCTCCTCTTCTCCGTTCTTTCTTCCTCCCTCCATATCCTTTCTTCCCTTTCCTTCTTCCCTCCCTTCCTTTACTTCCCCCCTCCTTTCTTCTCTTCCCTCTTTCCTTTTATCCTAGCCTTTCTTTTCTTCTCCCACTTTGTTCCTTCCTTCCTCCTCCCCTTCCTTCCTCTGTCCCTCCCCCTTCCTTCCTCCCTCCCATCCATATGATACACCTGCTTAACCATCATTCTGTATATATTTTGTGGATTTTCCTTCTAACTAGCTTCCCTTTAGGGAGAAAAGAGGAACAAGAAAAACCAGAGGAAGCTTCCTCCAATCATGTAGCGGCTTCGGAGAGATTGAAGCTACATTTTCTCTGGCTTGTGAGATGGGAATTATAATCAAAGGAAGATAAAGGTAGGTTTTTTCCGCTTACTTCCTGGACAGTAAGATCCATGCTACCCTGATTTTGTAGTCCTCCTGACTCTCCATCCTGGATACTGGTTATATTAATTTAACGCAAGGTTTAGCTTTCAGTCCATTTATTATAAATATTTTGTTTGCGTGTAAGATTTACAGTGTTTATTAATCCATCACCCAACGCTCTGAAATATGATGGATCACGCTGCGTAAAATGACATTCTTTATATACTTTAGGTGGTTTAGCAATTAACTCTTCAAACTATCACTGCTAACCTGATTTTTTTTTTCATTTTTTAATGCACACCGGACTTCTATTGGATTTTAAAATCTATATACATAAAAGCCAAGTACCGCTCACTCATCACGCAATCTGCAGAACCGTAAAGCTACAAACTTGAAATTTGGCATGTATGTTCCGCTTGGCTTCTAGATTCTCGCTAAGAAAAGGTTTTTTGAAATGACCATCAGATCATTAGTATTTCTTATACAGTAATTAACACGCTCTGATGCTAGGAGTTCTACTCCCCCTCCCCACCTGAAAAGAACTCTGTGCCAACTGCCAGCTGCCTTATATTAACACACTCTGATGCTAAGGAGTTAGACATTCTACTCCCCCTCCCCACCTGAAAAGAACACTGTTCCAACTGCCAGTTGCCTCAGATTCTGTCACCTCAGTTCAAACTGGCAGACGTTCCACTCCTTCACTCAGGAGGCGTCTGGGGCTCCCTACAGCACTAAACGTCGGTACCTCAACAAAATGTCTACGCCTTCCACCTATGGAACTGTTTCCGGACTCAAGGCGGCCGGAGCGATATTCTCTTATGTGTTTCAATCACTGACCACCACTAAGCCAACGGATTGAACTGGAGTGAACTAGATTTCTCCTGCATTGCCTGATCACATAGTTTTGTCGCGAAGCACGGGTACAGCTAGTACAAGATAAATCTATACAGGTTGAAAGCATAATTTCCTACCAAAAAAACTTCAAAAGTCTCCTATTGAGAAAGTTAGAAAATAAGAAACCAAAGAAAACAACAACATTTGGTTAACAAAATTAATTTTAATGTTGGCCATTGCAAATTTCATTCTATTGCCTTTTACCACCCCAAGAATATAGATAAACTTGACCCTGGGACACCAGTGTGAATTTAAATCCAGAATATTACATATTTTTTTTATTCCTGCTACAAATGTAATTGTTCTGAGCACATTTCAGCACACATTCTTTATGTACACAGTATTATTTCTCTGCTTCCAGAACAT
>NC_045549.1:75928400-76003400 GCF_009769535.1 Thamnophis elegans | reverse complement strand
AGTCTGTAAAACTATTTTATATTGTTAAGTTTGTCTTGTTTTATCTGTATCTGTTTTTAAAGGTAAAAAATGTTCAGTAACAACTAGTGATAATTTCATTCTGTAAGATTTTTTAAGAAAGCCTTCCAAAAGAGGATCGCATCCAGAGAAAGGAGGACACAAATCATCTGAAAAATATTGGCGTTTCAATATACAGTATATCTCCAGAACCACAAATTCCATGCTTGGCAATTGGGGATGAGTTGTATAAAACATATAGAAACTTTAAGGGGATTCAAAATGAAACTTCCCATGTTTTTTTTCAGAGAAAAATTCCCTAAAGCTTTCCAGTAAAAACCCATCGTTCCGGAGGAGACCACTTTTGCCTGCAGTCCAGGATTTAAAAAATCCTTCTGGATAATGGGGGCACCTTCACTTTTAATCCCAGTTAATTGGGAATACAACGGAGTGAGAGAGTCAACAACTGTGCAAACCCACCATTTGTTTCTTCCTAGTATCAAAAAAATAAAATAAATGTGCTTGGATACTCTAAAACAGGGGTCCCCAACCAAATTTGAGGGGTTTTTTTACTACCGGTTCTGTGGGCGTGGCTTAGCAGGCATAGTGTGGCTTGGTGGGTGTGGCTTGGTGGGCGCGGCAGGGGAACGATATTGCAAAATTCCCATTCTCACCCCACTCTGGGGCCAGCTGCTCAAACTACTCAAAGTTTCCACTACTGGTTCTCCAAACTACTCAAAATTTCCACTAATGGTTCTCTGAACTACTCAAAGTTTCCCCTACCAGTTCTCTGAACTATTCAAAATGTCCACTACTGGTTCTCCGAACTATTCAAAATGTCCACTACCGGTTCTCCGAACTACTCAAAGTTTCCGCTAATGGTTCTCTGAACTACTCAAAGCTTCCGCTACTGGTTCTCCGAACTACGCAAAGTTTCCGCTATTGGTTCTCCAGAACGTGTCAGAACCTGCTGGATTTCACCACTGTCCCCAACCGCAGGTCCATGCAATGGTACCGATCCAGGCCCTGCTAGGAACCAGTCCATACAAGCAAGCGAACTCCATCCGGGTACATGCGGAACCACATGTCCCCCCACACGGTCCGTGGAAAAACTTCCCCCCAGAACTGGTCCGTGGCACCCAAAAGGTTGAGGGGGCCACTGCTCTAAAGTAGTTTGGGAAGCTCTTTTTTCCATCCGCAGAAGAGCAAGGATAACAGAAAAATAAATGGTTAGAGCTGCTGATTCTGTTCCACAGAGGAATTATTGACTCTGTCACCTGCATCTCCATAACTATCTGGTTTGGCTCTGAAACCCAACAAGACAGACGGAGACTTCAGAGGAGAATCAGAACTCCAGAAAAAAACAATGGCTACTAACTGGCCTTCCATGGAGGACCTGTGCACTGCACGAATCAAAAAAGGGGCTGGGAAAATATCTACAGACCCCTCGCATCCTGGACATCAATTGTTTCAACTTCTATCCTCAGAATGACCCTATAGGGCACTGCACACCAGAACAACCAGACACAAGGACAGTTTTTTCCCGAGTGCCATAACTCTGTTTAACAACTAATTCCTACAACACTGTCATATTACCTACTAAGACTGTATTACTATTACTATTAATCTTCTCATGCTTCCAATCACCCATCTCCTCCCACTTATGACTTTGTTGTTTGTATCCTTACGATTTATATTGATTGTTTCCTAGCATGATTTGATTGCTTATTTGTACCCTGTGACTATCATTAAATGTTGCATCTTATGATTCTTGGCGAAGGTATCTTGTCTTCTTATGTACACTGAGAGCATCTGCACCAAAGACAAATTCCTTGTGTGTCCAACCACACTTGGCCAATAAAGAATTCTACTCTATTCTAATTGTATTCTACTCTACTCTACTTATTGTCCTACTCTACTTTGTTCTGTTCTGTTCTACTCTACTCTACTCTACTCTATTCTACTCTTATTCCATTCCATTCTTTGGCCTATTCTATTCCTATTCTATTCCTCTACTCTTTCTATTCTATTCTATTCTATTCTATTCTATTCTATTCTATTCTATTCTATTCTATTCTATTCTACTCTACTCTACTCTACTCTACTCTACTCTACTCTACTCTTATTCTATTCCTGTCAGCACCTCTCCATTTAATAATTAGGAAAGAAAGACCATGAGACTCCATATGTGGAAAATCAAATGTACTTTTACTAATTAAAAATGGTTAAAGAGCGGTTGCATAGCGAAGTCTGATTAATTAGGCGCGAAAGCAGTTGATATATAGAATAGCCCATTCCACACCCCCTGGCATCATAGGCCTAGTCCAATCATAAGTCCTTCAAGTGTCAGGTGTGAGATAACTTCAAAAGGCATCAGGAAGATGGAATGTCGGTGCCGTTAGTCCAGGCGGGAAACACCCACGCATGCGTAGTCTGACCATCCAGAGAACTCCAGAACATTCCTCCAGCACATCGAATAACCCCACCCAAATACCATGCCCTCCCTCCCCGTTTCATGGCAGCTGAAGCAACAGCAAAGCAGAAGCTGACAATTCCACTCTTTGGCCTATTCTATTCCTATTCTATTCCTCTACTCTTCCTATTCTATTGTATTCTATTCTATTCCTATTCCTATTCTATTCTTTTAAAAAAACAATGTTTATTTTAAAGTTAGTAATTCTGGGACAGGAGAAAGATGCTACGGAGAAGCTCCCCTTAAAGCAAAAAAGTTAACGATTGAGGAAAATAACTCGGTTCCTCCAGCTTTTAAATGCCCAGTGCATCTTCATGAATATTTCAGATCTGTACCATCTTCGGAAAACAAAGCAAGTGAAATATTTTAGTCTTAGCAAAACTGCTGAGAACCATCATTAAAATATAGATTTCCGTCTCGGAAAAACCACAAGCAAACTATAGACAGGATAATATTCTTGTGGGGAATCTGTTAAGCTTCAGTGAGGCGGTATGCTGTGTCTCCGTTAGCTGTGCATTTCCTGATGGGATCAGAGCTCGCTTAAATAAAGTGTGAAAAAGGGAAAATCTCCCAAAAGAGAATCAAGGGGGGGGGGTTGCTTACATTTTCATGTTGTCCCCTTCCTCCTGATTGATCTCTTCTTTATCACCAAGGACCGAAGGATTCCAAGTAAATAATCAAAGGAGAAGTCATCAAACAGGATCCGAGTTCTAATTGAAAAGCCTTAAGGCAAGGTTTGCCTACTTTTGAAACATTTAAATGAGATAATGCAATGTAAATAAGGAGGAAGGGGGGGAAAAATAGTCTTCCCAATTATCTACAACAATTAGCCGGTGACTTTATGACTCAAAAGTTTCAACACAGAAGACTTCCTCTACAAACATTTTTTTTTAAAGAAAAAAAATAAACCCCAAAATCTGGGATCACCAACCTTTCGGGCTTCAGGGACCACTAAATTCACAATTTTAATATGATCTGCTTAATGACCAGCTGGGTGGACGTGGCTAGGGGGTCATGTGACTGGGTAGGCGTGGCCAACTCAATGTCACTCATGTTGAGGGGCGCCTCACCAGCCTCTACTCGCCACTCCTCACCCGCCCACCCGGGGCTCCTTGGGCCCCCAATAGGAAGCAGTTGCTGGAGCTAAGCAGCCGCCAGGAGAAAGAGTTGGCAAAACATCTCAGTTCAAATTGGATCTACCCGAGAAGGAGGCTCAGCAGAAGCACCTCCCTGAGGACTAGGAGCATAAGTTTTCCAAGCAGAGGGAAGACCTGCGGGAGTGCAAGGCCAGGTACCGGCGCCTGGAGGCTCAGAGGGCTGAGATGGTCAGCCAGTTCCAGGCCAAGATGCAGTCCCACTGGAACGAGGCCCTCCGGCTCTTCACCACCAGCGGCTCTTCCCTCCAGCCTTTGCCCAAAGCCCCCCACCAGGAGGCTGAAGCAGACCCCAAGTCGGAATTTCTGCCCCCCTCCGACCCTCATAAAAAGACCCCGAAGACTCTCTGCAGCAACACAAGCGTTCATTGCACGTATCCGTCCCGGGGGCCGTAGTTTGAGGACCCCCGATTTAGTGCAATATAAAGAAATGCAAATAATTTTTCTGTGGACCACCAAAACTTCCTCGCAGACCACCAGTGTGTGACCGCTTCTCTAAGTGACCAAAACTATCCAAACAGTTTGGATGGAAAACCCATCCAAAATACGCAGCTTCGGGTATCGAATGCCACCATGTGATTAAGCGTTGTGGGCCTTTCAAATAAAAAACGTAATCATTTGGAAAGAACACATCAGGGTCACCAGCTTTGCAGCTTGGGAGAAAGGGGACCTCAGGAAGACAAAGCATGAATTAGAAGGCGGGGGGAAAAACCCCTAGGAATGTCAGCAAAGGGCTAAAGCAAAAAATCTGCATTTCGCAGTCTCTTGTTCGTCCTTCTCTCCATTTCGTCTTCCAAAAATAAAAAATAAAAAAAAGGAAAGAGGCTACAGGATTATATACCTTGTATCTGGGATTAAACTGTGTCAGACGCCTGAATATAAATGCGGAGAATTAGTCATCCAAGTTGGATGGCAGAATGCAGTTTGCAGGAAAAGACTTCAGAGCTGTGAAGATAAAAATCTTTGTCCTTATCTGCCACATTCACAACGGCTAATTTCAGCTTTGCCATATGTCTTTCCTGGGGGGCGGGGGGGGCACCGTATTTTTCTCGGCCTCTGGTTTATAGGAGACAGGATGTTAAAACATATGAAGAACGGTTGCAGGAATTGGGTATCTCTAGTTCAGTGTTTCTCAATCTCGGCAACTTGAAGATGTCTGGACTTCAACTCCCAGAATTCCCCAGCCAGCGAATGCTGGCTGGGGAATTCTGGGAGTTGAAGTCCAGACAGAGAATGCTGGCTGGGGAATTCTGGGAGTTGAAGTCCAGACAGCGAATGCTGGCTGGGGAATTCTGGGAGTTGAAGTCCAGACATCTTCAAGTTGCCAAGGTTGAGAAACACTGCTCTAGTTTGATGGAAAGAAGGACTAGGGAGACAGGAGAGCAGTCTTCCAATATCTCAGGGGTTGCCCCGAAGAAGAGGAAGTCAAGCTATTCTCCAAAGCACCTGAGGGCAGAACAAGCAATGGGTGGAAACTAATCAAGGAGAGAAGCAACTCAGAACTGAGGAGGAATTTCCTGACAGTGAGAATAGCAATAGCAGTTAGACTTATATACCGCTTCATAGGGCTTTCAGCCCTCTCTAAGCGGTTTACAGAGTCAGCATATCGCCCCCACAGTCTGGGTCCTCATTTCACCCACCTCGGAAGGATGGAAGGCTGAGTCAACCCTGAGCCGGTGAGATTTGAACAGCCGAACTGCAGAACTGCAGTCAGCTGAAGTAGCCTGCAGTGCTGCACTTTAACCACTGCGCCACCACTGGAGCATCTTGTCTCCAAAAGTTGTGAATGCTCCATCACTGGAAGTTTTTAAGAAGAGGTTCGACAACCATTAGTCTGAAATGGTATAGGGTTTCCTACCTGAGCAGGGGTTGGACTAGAAGACCTTGAAGGTCCCTTCCAACTCTGTTATTCTGTTCTGTTCTTTATTATTCCTATTCCATTCCATTTTCTATTCTATTCTAATTTTCCTGTTCTATTCTATTCCATTATATTTTCCTATTCTATTCTATTCTATTCTATTCTTTCTATTCTATTCTATTCTATTCTGAACCAAACTCACTCAAAACTGTAGAAATGGTGGTAGACTTTAGGAGAAATCCTACCATACTGCCACCTCTTACAATGCTAGACAATGTGATATCAACAGTAGAGACCAGGGGTGGGTTTCAACCAGTACGGACAGGTACGGCCATACCGGATGGTGAAATTTAGTGTGCCTTCCCGTACCTGTTGGTCAGCAGGCCCCATACCGGAATGCTCCCTCCCATCATTTGCTCTTTAACTCGCCCCGCCCGTCCTCACCATGCTGCTGAAAAGTTCTCAGAAGAAGAACCAGAAGAAGAAAGAACTGGTAAGTGGCTGGGGTGGAGGGGGGAGGATGTTGGGGAAGAGAGAAGAGGCGGAGGGGCTGCTAGAAGAGTGTGTGCATACGCACAGGCTGTGGGTTTTAAAAAACGTCTGAGTGAGGAGGCAGAGGGGCTGGAAGATACTATAGGAACACACGCTTCCAGCCCCTCTGCCTCTTCCCTCTTCTTGGATTCACTCAGATGTTTTTAAAACTCACAGCCTGTGCACATGCACACACTCTTCTACTCTTTTAAAAACATCTGAGTGAGTCCAGGAAGAGGGAAGAGGCAGAGGGGCTGGAAGAGTGTGCGATGTGCACAGGCTGTGAGTTTTTAAAACTTCGAGTGAATCCAGGAAGAGGCAGAGCGGCTGGAAGTGTGTGTGTAAGGTGGTCAGTAACGTTGAAGACCGGCAAGGACAGCCATATTTCCTCTGTAAGTAGCTGTTTTATTGTTTTGTGTACTTATTTTATTCTTATTTAAGTAGTAAGTGCAGAAAATAATAAATTTCCTTTTTTTATATCTTCTTTTTGTAGGACATTCTTTGGGGCAAAGAATTCAGTGACATCGATTTGCCCACTCCCATCCGGTCAAATGACTGCCAAGCTACTCCCACCTGGTCACATGATCACCAAACCACTCCCACCTGGTCATATGATCACTAAGCCACTCCCACCTGGTCACATGATCACTAAGCCACTCCCACCTGGTCACATGATCACCAAACCACTCCCACCTGGTCACATGATCACCAAACCACTCCCACCTGGTCACATGATCACTAGGCCACTCCCACAAAACAGGCCACACCTACAGAATAGGTTCTAAAAAAATTTGAAACCCACCAGTGGTAGAGACCTTCAAATTTAAAGGTTCTATCATATCTCAAAACCTAAAATGGACACCTAACATCAAAAACTCTGTCCATGCGCACAATGGGAACAGGCTCCATCTGTTCTTCTGCCTCACTGCTCTCTAGTTCCCACTCTGCCTCCGACGCAGAGCCCTCCTCTGAGCTTTCCTCAGCTCCCAGGACTGACCCAGATTCCTCCCCAACCAGTTACTTTCGCTCAGCCCTGGGAAGGAAGCAACAGCAACCCATTTCTAAAACCTTGCCAGGAAAATTTCAGGGTTCTAATACAGGAAGCCGCTAGGTGAGCCAAGATTGGCTTGAAGACATCATTTAAAAAGGGGCCTGGAAATCTATTATTCATTAAACAATATGCATACAAAGTTAACCCACAGCAAAACCCAACATTTCTGGTTTTCTAGCAAAGTATTCTGTCAGGGTACCGAAGACAGAATTATTCCTTTTTTTACTGCATATCCTCTTGATCAGTGTTTCTCAACCTTGGCAACTTGAAGATGTCCGGACTTCAACTCCCAGAATTCCCCAGCCAAGCATTCGCTGCCACCTCCTTCTCCATCGTCCCCTTCTTCTTCTTTTGCCCTCCATCGTTCCCAGCATGAGGCTCTTCTCCAGGGAGTCCTTCTTCCTTCTCATCAGGTGGCCAAAGTCTTTGAGTTTCCTCTTCAGGATCTGGCCTTCTAAAGAGCAGCCAGGGTTGATCTCCTCTAGGACTGACCGGTTGGATGGCCTTGCAGTCCAAGGGACTCAATGCAGGAGTCTTCTCCAGCACCAGAGTTCAAAGGCTTCCATTCTTTGGCACTCAGCCTTCCTTGTGCTCCAACCTTCACAGCCAAACATTACAACTGGGAATTACCGATGCTTACTTGATTTCTAATCAAAGAATTATTTATCTTCAATCATCGAAATTAATCCTGGTCCTTCCACATCATTCTCATCAAAATAAAGTTGAAGGGTTGTTTTTTTAAATTAAACTTTTATCTTTCCCGAAGATGGATATTGTCTATTTTTGAAGATTACATTCCCTTTGAATTCATTTGAAGAAACTTCCCCGAAGAATTTTGCACATTCAGAAAGGTTTCTGAAATATTTTTTTTGCTACTTTTAGATCAGATTTAAGAAGACCGGGCGAACAGAAAAAAAACACGTCAATCTAGAAAAATGTATTATGTGATGGTTACTAAAAATAAAACGGATCATAAAAATTACAGTTATCTACTAAGTTCAGCGAATCTCTCATCTTTACAGACGTTTAACCTATTTAAAAGGGATGACATCTCTTTGGGTTTTTTTTTTCAGACAACGTATGAACGCCTGGAAAAAGTTAGGCGGCTTCAACTGAAAAGTCAGAAACACACTTTTTTCCAATCACTTTTGAAAGGAGTGCTGCCCTAAAATTCAGATCCTGGATGACGTTTGGCGTAATTTATATGTTACAAAATCTATAATTGTTTCCTGCATTATTCACGATAACGTTAAGCTTCCAGCAATCACAAGGGTGTTCTGACCCAAGAGTCCTTAAAAAGCAAGAAGCAAAGTCTTGGTTCCAGCAAACCCCTTTTATTTACACGACTGTGAATTCTTTTCATTCACAGTCAGCAAGGCTTAGCAAACAGTCTTTCAAAGGAATGTTTATCCACACAAACCTTATCTCGCTTGGAGAGCTGCCAGATAACCAGTTTCCAAGCGCAGGGCAAGGCAAAACTTGGCACAGAGCCTCTTATAGTCACAAAGATTTCCACTCTTGAAACGACCGAAGGAACAAATTGTTTCCTGCAGAAGCCCCTTCCCCATTTGCTCCTGTTTCCTCTGGGAGGGGCCAATCACCTCCAAGGTGGGGCTTTACTCCCAAGTCGACCCTGCTTTCTTAGTTGTTCTTGTCTTCTAAGCAGCTCTGCGCATGCGCACACTGGGAACAGGCTCCAGCTGTTCCTCTGCCTCACTGTTTAGCTCCCTCTCTGCCTCCGATGCAGAGCCCTTGTCTGACTCTGCTGCTAGCTCCACTAGCTGCCAGCGGGCCACAACAAAGGGCAGTCTTAAAATGTATATTCTGAGTCGATTATTGTAGTAGAAGTGGCAGAACCTAGGGTGGAGTTACAAGAGAGATTAGCCTAGAGTCTCTACGTGGTCACAAGTGGAATAAATCCAACCCCTCTATGGATAAATAGCTACTAATAGGCCAGTATCAAAACTCCCTTTGATTTCAGGGCTAACCTTCCTGTCCCTGACCAGATGTTTTACCATCACACGTTTGTAGATATGAAAATGTAGGGTTTGTTTGTTGGCTTAAATTGACACCCCCCCCCAAAAAAAAAAAATTGTTGGTTTGTTGGGTTCAATCATTGTCAGGGTTCCAAATAGCATCCAAAAGTAAATCAGAGTCCAAGGCAAAAGATTCCTCAAAGTTCCAATTGATGAAGAGAGCCATGTTGGCACATCTGGGAAACCCTGAATCTGAAAGCTTCCTGGTTTTCTCCACCCAGTTGGAAGTTCAAGATCTTGTCCCCACACCCACAAATCCATCCCGTGGCCCAATCTCCCACAGCTTCCACCCATCCAGTTCTGGTCAGGATGACCTTGGCTTTCTAGAAAGAATGTTGTTATGGCTACCTATCATCTAACTCCGTACAATCCCCCCTCCCATTTTCCCACAATAGAAAAGGCAAAGTTGACTAATAGGACAATCATTCTACTTCACGGCTCCTTTGTATCCAACACTTTGGATTTAGGAAGACTTTGAGTGAGGGTTAGTTAGAGAGAGACCTACCTTCTGCCACAAAGGCTTGCTTACAATAAGGATTTGGGAGCTGTGCCAAAGTCTCTCTTTCTATACGGCCAGATCTGCTGTGCACTTTATGTGGAAATGTATTTGTCCTACTTTCTTTGAGATTGCTGTTCTTTCCCACGATTAGATTAATTGTTCCCTCCACTTCTCACTTCTTCTGTCTCTCGTTTCTCTCCTTGCTTGCTCTCTTACGTTATCCTTCATTAGAGAAATTTGAATTCTTCATTTATTTCCCTATTCTTATTCATTTAATTCAGTGTTTCTCAACCTTGGCAACTTGAAGATGTCCGGACTTCAACTCCCAGAATTCCCCAGCCAGGGAATGCTGGCTGGGGAATTCTGGGAGTTGAAGTCCGGACATCTTCAAGTTGCCAAGGTTGAGAAACACTGATTTAATTATATTTATATATTTTTCCCTTTCAAGTTCCCTTCCCCAATTCTTGTTTGTTCACATTTTAACCACCTCACCTCAAAGTTTTAATGGGGAAGTTTCCTTTTGAACTTCTCTCTTTTTTTTTTTGGTACACCATTACCATAAAATAAAATGTAATACCCTCCTGTTTAACCTTTTCCATATTCATTGCAATTACTCCTAATATGCTAATATTATCCGCCAATGCCTCAAAGCTTTTCTTTTTTTAAAAAAAAAAAATCCATATATTAAGAAAAGGTGGAGCTGGTTCCTTTTCTTTCAGCCTAACCTTTGTTATTTTTATTTGTCTTTCCGAAATTTATAACGGCTGCTTTAAAACAGGCCTTTATTCTTTATAGATTCCCCACACCCACAATTCTTCAGCAAGTAAATACTGTTTGTTTACATTTTCTGTTACGTTTTGATAAAGTATTTTTCCCTTTCTTCCTTCAATTATCTTGTTCAACATTTTCTGTGATGTTTTGTTATCCTTATTGGCCTGTTAAGAGTCAGTTTTCGGATGAACGGTGTATTGCAACAATCATATTTCTGGGACTTGATTTATACATATTCAGGTGAAAAGCTTAAATAGCGTGTGAACTGCAAGCAAGGCAATACATTCAAATAAACTTTCTGTGTCTCAACATTTAACTATAACAGAGGTGGGTTCCTACCAGTTCGCACCTATTCGGTAGAACCAGTTCGTCAAATCTACCGAACCGGTTAGAAGAGGTTCCACCAGTGGACCCGGAAAGCAGGCCACACCTACAGAAGAGGTTCCAAAAAACTTTTGAAACCCACCACTGAACTATAAGCAAATCCACATTTTGAAAACATAAAGGAATCCAAGTATGACAAAAAAAGACTGAAATTTAACCTGACAAGGAGAGAGAGAGAGAGTTTGCCCCCTTCTTAGTTTTTTAATCGGGTTAGAAGAAAGATATTCAGCCAATGTGAATCCATGAGAAATATACCCAACTATTTCTTTTAAGAGACATTATAGATTAGATACTTTTTTGGGGGGGTCTTCACTGTGAGTTGCATTGTGTTGGGGGAGGGAGCTCAATCAATCTCATTGTACATGTTGTGCACTGACAATAAAGAATTATTATTATTAACAGAGTTGGAAGGGACCTTGGAGGTCATCTAGTCCAACCCCCTGCCCAAGCTGCAGACCCTAGACCATTTCTGACAGAGGGCAGTCCAGTCTCTTCTTGAAAGTCTCAAATGATGAAGCTCCCACAGCTGGCTGGGGGATTCTGGGATTTGAAGTCCACAGGACTTAAAGTCACCAAGGTTGAGAAACACTGTTTTAGCGCATGCGCTCAAAAGCCCAATTGGGCTTATTATCCGGGGAGGTCTTATTTTTTTTGGGGGGGGGGGAAACAGGATATTTACCAAATGTTAGGATGGGGATCGGGGCGTGCTTAGCAAAATATAAAAAGAAAAGCCAATCAGTGAATCATGCAAAATGACGTTCTTTTGGAATTATGCCTTTTGCATTTTAATTCATCCGCCTTACGCTTTAAAATAAGTACTACGGGACGCAGATAAGGGAGAGGAAAAGGTTTTTTTTTTTTTTTAAAGGTGAGATCAGGAAAGTGCAATAATTATAATGGATGGATATGTTTTCTTTCTGATCCGCTCCTTTTTTTATGAGTGCTAAATCGTGAACAAGCATGATGGAAGGGTTTTTAATAGAGCAGACCCACACTTTGCCAAAAACGGCTGTGAGCAGCGAGAGGTGGAGATAAAATACGGCTTTCAGATCCTTTGTTAAAGATCTCCCTGCCTAGAGAACAAGTTTTATTATTATTATTATTATTATTATTATTATTATTATTATTATTATTATTATTATTATTATTCAAGACTGTGCAACTTCTGGTATCTCAAAATATCCCTTATTTATCTATCTATCTATCCATAAATGTTCCCAGGCTTAAGTGAATTAAGCAGTATGTCAAGGTGAGATGAGAACAGCCATCGTGTAGATTCATCCATTCCTTCAGAAAATTTCCGGACGTTACAGAACTTTTTCTTACTATCAAAAAATTGCCTCGGAACGAATGGACAGCAGAGGAAGCTCCAAAAGGAGGGGGTTGTGTCGGTTGAAGGTTCAACTGTAAAGTCATTGGTGTTCAATGACCTTCTTCGTTTGAGTGGGTCCTTGCTGCTCTCTGAGCTTGGCTGTTGTCTTACAGCTCTTTCATCACCCAAACTAAATAACATCATCAGTGCTAGAAGGAAGGGAGTGTTGGCAGAGAGGAGCGGGAGGAGGGGGAGGAGGAGGGAGGACTGTGGGGTCCTTGGTGCCCTCTTGAGCTTTCTTGCAGGTGTTTCATGATCCAACTAGATAACATCATCAGTAGTAGAAGGGGATGGGATTTGCAGTAAGGAGGAGGAGGAGCAGGAGTAGAACTGTGAGGTCCTTGGTGCTCTCTGAACTTGGTGGTTTTGCGGACGTGGATGGGTGGATTGATAAATTGATTGATAAATGGATAGATGGGCGGAGAAATGGATGGATGGATGGATGGATGGATGGATGGGTGAGTGGGTGGTTGAATCAATGGATAGAGTGGAGGGAATGAGGGATTAATGGATCAGTGGGTAGATGGATGGATGGATGGATGGGAGGATGGGTGAGTGGGTGGGTGGTTGGATCAATGGATAGATGAATGGATGGATGGAGGATGGAGGGATAGATGGATTGATGGGTAGATGGATGTATGGAAGGATGGGTGAATGGGTGGTTGAATCAATGGATAGAGTGGAGGGAGTGAGGGATTGATGGATTGATGGGTAGATGGATGGATGGAAGGATGGGTGAGTGGGTGGGTGGATCAATGGATAGATGAATGGATGGATGGAGGAGTGGATGGAGGGATTGATGGATCAATGGATAGATGAATGGATGGATGGAGGAGTGGATGGAGGGATAGATGGATTGATGGGTAGATGGATGGATGGAAGGAAGGATGGGTGAGTGGGTGGTTGGATCAATGGATAGATGAATGAATGGATGGAGGAGGAGTGAAAGGAGGTATAGATGGATTGATGGGTAGATGGATGAATGGGAGGATGGGTGGGTGGTTGGAAAAATTGATAGATGAATGGATGGATGGAGGAGTGGAGGGAGGGAGGGAAGGATCAATGGATAGATGGATGGGTAGACTGATGGATGGATGGATGGATGGATGGATGGATGGATGGATGGATGAGCAGGAGACTTCCAAGCTGGATGGAAGTTCTTGGGTTTGAATTGCCCCACTTTTAATTTTTCCACACCACACCACACTGCCACCTGAACCCCGAGGCTCAAATACCTGGAGCAAGAACGGTGTAAATAATAATAGAACTTCTCCTCTGTGAACTCTTCCATTCTGTTTGTTGACAGAAACAAGCTTCTTGCAATTATACAGGCAAGGGAGGCCTTGCTTCACTTCTAAACACTGAATTGCACGCATGTCTAAAGGCGTATTTGTTTTTAGGAAGGGTAGTAGAGCAATTAACGGAATCATTTGCCTGCAGGCTGTAAAATCAGATGCACGACTTTCCCACCTGAGGTTCTTTCTCTTTCCACCATCTCTCTTATTTTTTTAAAAAAATGATTCTTATCTCTAGTCACCACAGATGACTTCAGATGATAACTTGGGCTCCTACTGAGCCCTTTCCCTGACATAAATGTATGAAACATCTCACTGAAAATTCCTTTTCTTGTGTTTTCCTCCACCACCGGGAAGTATTCAGCAAAGATATTCAGTGGCAGCTGCATATTTTAGATAAAGGTCTATCGCTTCCCACCAACGTGTGAAAATTCCAGAGGCCGCAATTTGCACTTCCATCAACATTCCACGGATGTTTGGCTAAGCCAGCAACCATCATCTCCCTTTAAGGGAAAGTGGAGGGGAGGTCTGCCCTTCTTTCCCACGAAAACGCAGCCAAAAAAGCCAATCTAATCCTTGGTTGGATAAACAGAGGCAGAGAATCAAAATCATGTGAGGTATTAGCAGGGGTGAAATTCAGCAGGTTCTGACAAGTTCTGGAGAACAGGTACCGGGAATTTTGAGTAGTTCAGAGAACCAGCAAATTCCACCTCTGGCTGGCACCAGAGTAGGGAGGGAATGGAGATTTTTGCAATAACCTTCCCCTGGAGTGGGGAGAGAATGGGGATTTTGCAGTATCCTTCCCCTGAAGTGGGGAGAGAATGGGGATTTTACAGTATCCTTCCCCTGGAGTCGGGAGGGAATGGGGATTTTGCAGTATCCTTCCCCTGGAGTCGGGCGGGAATGGGGATTTTACAGTATCCTTGTCCTGGAGTGGGGAGAGAATGGGGATTTTGCAGTATCCTTCCCCTGAAGTGGGGAGAGAATGGGGATTTTGCAGTATCCTTCCCCTGGAGTGGGGAGAGAATGGGGATTTTGCAGTATCCTTCCCCTGGAGTCGGGAGGGAATGGGGATTTTACAGTATCCTTCCCCTGGAGTGGGGAGGGAATGGAGGTTTTGCAGTATCCTTCCCCTGGAGTGGGGAGGGAATGGAGGTTTTGCAGTATCCTTCCCCTGGAGTGGGGAGGGAATGGAGGTTTTGCAGTATCCTTCCCCTGGAGTGGGGAGAGAATAGAGATTTTACAATATCCTTCCCTGGAGTGGGGAGGGAATGGGGATTTTGCAGTATCCTTCCCCTGCCACGCCCACTAAGCCACGCCCATGGAACCGGTAGTAAAAAAAATTGAATTTCTCCTCAGGGTATTATTACCGTTTTATAAAGCCTTAGTACTGGAACACTTGCATCCAATTTTGGTCACCACATTACAAAAAAGATGTTGAGACTTTGGAAAAAGTGCAGAGAAGAGCAACTAAGATGATTAAGGGCCTGGAGACTAAAACATATGAAGAACGTTTGCAGGAACTGGTTATGGCCAGTCTAGAGAAAAGGAGGACTAGGGGGGACATGATAGTAGCATTCTAGTATTTGAGGGGCTGCCCCAAAGAAGAAGAGGCCAACTTATTTTCCAAAGCACCAGAAGGCAGGATGAGAAGCAATGGGTGGAAACTCATCAAGGAGAGAAGCAACATAGAACTAAGGAGAAACTTCCTAAGGGTGAGGACAATCAACCAATGGAACAGGAATTGCCTTCAGAAGTTTGGGTGCCCCATCACTGGAGTTTTTAAGAAGAGACTGGACAGCCACCTGTCTGAAATGATATAGGGTTTCCTGCAGAGGGTTGGACTAGAAGACCTCCAAGGTCCCTTCCAGCTCTATTCCGATAATGCATAGCAGAACAAAATCACCTTTTCTTCATTAAGTTCCACTCTCTGTCTATTTTAGGAGTCACCCCCGTCCCAAATAAGGAGCCAGCTGTGATCTGACTTCTTTAACAACTTCACACTTGAAATACAAGCATACAAGTTTTAATGGTTCAAAAAAAATGCCTGGTGATGATCTTTTAAGTTACATTAATAATTTCAAACAACAATTTTGGACAGCTTATGAGAAGCAGCCAAAGAGACAACGTTCTCCAAGCCAGGACACTTCACTTGCTAATTCATTATGGATTTTGATTGTCAACCCAAAACACATTAGAGAAAATTATGCAATATAAATAAAGCTACGAACTATAATATGCACATCGTATGTATTAATGTAGTCATTAGTAAGCCCAGCCTGTTGCACTATTAATGCATATTAGATTATAGAAAGCAAAACTAATACACATTTAGGTTAGATTGTGTTGCTGAAGTAATTACTACAACACTGGGTTAATGATAAGAAACTGCCATCTGCCCTTTAAGAAATATAAATAACACCCTCCGTTTGTGGTTTGAACGCACTAAGAACACAAGCCAGGCCTCTTAAAGACTCAATCCCTGCTGAGAAATATTATCCATTTCACGGACACTGGTGATTTATATTACCCTCCTGGTCTTTCTCAGCTCTTGGAGATGAAAGTGAGAGACGTGGGAATTTGCTACTAGGACACTGGTAGGGAATAATAAACTCGGCGAGCTTTCCACGTGGGATTTCTCAACGCAGACCAGAGTTATGATACAGCAGTGCAATTTCTCATAATTTAATGCCAATTTCTCTTCTGCAAAGAGAATTACGAACAATGCGTTGTGGCCTGCCAGGAAAGCTGGCAGCACAGTCGGACAGAGAGGAGGTTGGGGAGGAACCTGGGCCAGTCCTTGGGAGTCTGGGGAAGGCTCTGAGGAGGGCTCTGTGTCGGAGGCAGAGAGGGGGCCAGGGCTGTATGCTGGTTATTAGCTGCCTTCAGAGTCAGACATCAGTGGGGCAGAAGAACAGCTGGAGCCTGTTCCCAGTGTGCGCATGCACAGAGTTGCCAGACGAAGGGAAGCGCTAAAGAACAGGGGTCGATTTGGGAGTGAGGCCACAGGTGGATGGTGAATGGCCCCTCCCAGAGGGAATAAAAGAGGAGCGAAAGAGGAATGGAGTTTGCAGGAGGCAATCAGTTCGCTTCATTGGTTCGTGACTCTCTGAGACTCCTTGTCAAGTTCTGCAGAGATCAGCCTGGCAGCTCTCCAAGCCAGATGAGGTCTGTGACTGTAAATCCTCCCTTGAAAGACTTTGCTGGATGTGACAGAGTGGAATTCACAGTCAATTAATAAAAGGGGATTTTGTCGGGAGAAGGAGTTGGCTTTATGATTGATTGATAGATAGATAAATATATAGATATAGAGGTGGGATGGATAGATAGGGAGAGGGAGATAGATAGATAGATAGATAGATAGATAGATAGATAGATAGATAGAAGATAAATAGATAGGATAGAGAAAGATAGATGATATAGCTATAGAGATAGAAATATGATTGATTGATTGACAGACAGAGAGAAGAAGGAAAGAAAGAAAGAAAGAAAGAAAGAAAGAAAGATATACAGACAGAGAGACAGACAGATAGGATAGAGAAAGATAGATGATATAGCTATAGAGATAGATATATGATTGATTGATTGATTGATACATAACATACATACAGATACAGATGCAGATATATAGATACACACACACACACACACAAATCCTGAGTAGGGCAGAATTGTTCCCTTCCTTCTCCCTGACCTACATTGCCTCTGTTCCCATTGGAGCAAAGACCTGGGTTCAGCACATCTTGGCACAAGTGGCACAGCTGCCCGTATGTAAGAAAAGCCACGCTGGCCAGAGGGATCCCACTCTCCAGATGCAAGGGATTATCCCAAGGAAAGCCAGAGGTCAGGGCGCCATCTGCGAGCTGCCTCCCAGGCAGAGTTCAGCCAAGTTCACTTCTGACCATTTCCTCTCCTGGCAAAACTCAAAATAATAATAACCATCATCATCATCATTAAAAATAATCTTTTTAAAAAAGCTTCCATGCTACAAAACTGCAACCAGAACTATGCAAGAAAGGCCAGCAAATTTAATTCCAATCCATTTGTGAATTGCTTCTAACAATTTGCCCCAAGTTGTGACATTGTAGAGTTCGCCACTTACAATTTTTTCCCCCACCCACCCAGCTATCTAAATCTGCTTCTTATCATGGAAAAGAAGAAAGACATGGAAAGAAAGAAGGAGAAGACTGGGACATGGGCAAATTGAGTCAGAGTTCATTGGGGCAGAAGAACAACTGGAGCCTGTTCCCAGTGTGCGCATGCGCAGAGTAGTCAGACAAAGGGAACAGCTAAGGAGCAGGGGTCGACTTGGGACACAGATGGACGGTGAATGACCCCTCCCAGAAGGAATAAAAGAGGAGCGAAGGGGGAGTGGAGTTTGCAGGAGACCATTAGTTCACTTCATTGATTCGTGACTCTCCGAGGCTCCTTGCCAAGTTCTGCAGAGATCGGCCTGGCAGCTCTCCAAGCCAGATAAGGTCTGTGACTATAAATCCTCCCTTGAAAGACTTTGCTGGATGTGAATGAGCAGAATTCACAGTCAATTAATAAAAGGGTTTTTTTTGTTGGGACAAGGAGTTTGCTTCATGCTCTCGGGAAGCCTACCGTATTTTTTTGGAGTATAAGATGTACCTTTTTCCTTCAAAAAAGAGGCTGAAAATCTCGGTGCGTCTTATACACTGAATACAGCATTTTTGGCCTCCTGAAGCCCCTCCCCCTTCACCAAAATGGCTGTGCAGAGCCTTTAGGAGGCTTCCAGAGTGCTCCTGGGGACTGGGGGGGCAGAAATGAGTGAAAAACAGGCTGATTTTTGCCCCTCCCCAGCCCCCAGTAGCACTCTATAAATCTCCTAAAGCCATTTTTGAATTTTTGCAAAAAACAGGCTGTTTTTTGCTCATTTGGGGGGCCTCCACCCCCCCAAGAGCACTCTACAAGCCTCCTAAAGGTTATTAATGCCCTTTTTCAAAAAAAAGGGGGGGGGGTTGCAAAAAACAGGGCATTTTGGGGAGATATGCAGAGTGCAAAAACTTTTTTTTCTAATTTGCCTCTGCAAAATCTTGGTGCAATAGCAATAGCAATAGCAGTTAGACTTATATACCGCTTCATAGGGCTTTCAGCCCTCTCTAAGCGGCTTACAGAGTCAGCATATCCCCCCCCCCCCCACAGTCTGGGTCCTCATTTCACCCACCTCGGAAGGATGGAAGGCTGAGTCAACCTTGAGCCAGTGAGATTTGAACAGCCGAACTGCAGATAGCAGTCAGCTGAAGTGGCCTGCAGTGCTGCATTTAACCACTGCGCCACCTCGGCTCTTATACTCCGAAAAATATGGTAGGTCAGAAGAGGTCCTCCTCCAGGTTGCTCCATCTAGATGATGGAATCGGAGTCTCATTTCATCTCTTACCCTTCAGCATTTCGAATACAAGCCAGGCTTCTCATTGTTAATATTACCCTTTATTTGAGAATATGCTTTTAGAATTTTCAACATGTTATTTTTAGCTTCGGTCTTTAAACTAAAATTAACAATTTAATCTTTTCCTTTAATCCCCATTCTGCACAGGCTACCATTTACTTTAAGGGCGGGAATTTTTTCTCTCCTGCTTTCGAAAGTAACTTCTACTCTGGTCTATTATTCAAACGTAGAAATAGATTTGTATCAAGTGTGCAAATCTGGACGAATTTTGCAATTGTTGTTCATTTTTTTCTTCTTCTTGCAATTCATGGGCTCAACTGCTTATATTTTACAAAGAAAGCCAAATGATCCTTTGACAGCAACAAAAATCCGTGTGTTTGGATTCATTTCAATATTGTGGTTTATTTATTTATTGACTATTTGATAATTAAATTGATATGCTCCAATTTGAGGTGACAGTATTATAGCATAATAATACTGATGTTATTATATAGGACGTTGTGGCTCAGCGGCTAAGACGCTGAGCTTGTCGATCAGAAAGGTCGGCGGTTCGGCGGTTCGAATCCCTAGCGCCGCGTAATGGAGTGAGCTCCCGTGACTTGTCCCAGCTTCTGCCAACCTAGCAGTTCGAAAGCAGGTAAAAAATGCAAGTAGAAAAATAGGAGCCGCCTTTGGTGGGAAGGGAACAGCGTTCTGTGCGCCTTCAGTGTTGAGTCATGCCGGCCACATGACCACCGAGACATCTTCGGACAGTGCTGGCTCTTTGGATTTGAAACGGAGATGAGCAACGCCCCCTAGAGTGGGGGAACGACTAGCGCATATGTACGAGGGAAACATTTACTTTATCTATTATTACTGCTAATCCTTCGCAGCCGGCGTGTCTCATACAAAAATTGTGGTGAGCCATCGAGGTTCTTTGCCCTGGTGCTTATAAGATCTCTTTCCCTTGAAATGTGACTTTAAAATAGAATAAAATATAACAGCAGATACGTTGAGGTAGATTTCCATAAGAACTGTACGCAGGAGATGTCTGATCAATCTTGCTTTTCAAGCAACTGCTGTACTTCTTTTATTTCTCTCTTGGTCAACTGCAAAATGCAATTTCTCAAGGGAAAATACTTTCAACTCTACAGTCACTTGCTCAAGCTCTCCTCCTTTCCCCTGTCAGAAAGTTTCGCATCAACATATATTTTATTCTTTATACTATTTCCATCCTCCCTTAAAACCTAACAGAAACCACAACAGTCTGAGAAGTAACAACTAGATAAATCAAGTCAAAAGAGCAAAGGGGAGAAAAATCAAACTTCCTCAAACCCCCAAGAAAGTGGACCAGAGCTAATCCGCATATCAAAGGATATAGTCTGCAAACACAAATAGAGTTAATCAAATTGGGTCTCCCGGTGATTATTTCCCCCCCACCCAAAAAAAATGGGGAAACGGTGGAAGATGAGATCCCTGCTTACCTGCGACCCTTCCTTGTCCCAACTTCAACACTTCCAGATCTACAGAGAAACTCTGAGTGGGATCTTGGAGTCTTAGTGGACAAGCAGTTAAATATGAGCCAACAATGTGAGGCGGCAGCCGAAAAAGCTACAACACAATCTTAAATTGCATTAACAGAAGAATGCAATCCAGATCAAGGGAGGTCCTAATACCACCCTAACAAAGCCTTAGTAAGACCACACCTAGAAGACTTCATCCAATTTTGGTCATCCCACTATAAAAAAGAGGTGGAGACTCTAGAAAGAGTGCAGAGAAGAGCAACTAAGATGATTAGAGGACTGGAGGCTAAAACATACGATGAATGGTTGCAGGAACTGGGCATGGCTGGTCTAGGGAAGAGAAGGACCAGGGGAGACAGGAGAGCATCTTCCAATATTTGAGGAGCTGCCACAGAGAGGAGGGGGTCAAGCTACTTTCCAAAGCACCAGAAGGCAAGAAACAATGGTTGAAAACTAATCAAGAAAAAATCAAACTAGAAATAAACTTCATAACAGTGAGGACAATTAACCAGTGGAACAGAAGTTGCCTCCAGAAGTTGAGGGTGCTCCATCCCTGGGGGATTTTAAGAAGAGACTGGACAGTGACTTGTATGAAATGGTATAGGATCTCCCGCTTGAGCAAGGGGTTGGACTAGAAGAGCTCTATGGCCCCTTCCAGCCCCTTTCTGATCGATTGATGGAATTTATCTGGCAAAGACAAAGAACAATGGATGGAAGGTGAACAAGGAGAGATTCAACCTGGAAATAAGGAGGAATTTCCTGACATTGAGAACGATCAACCCATGGAAGAAAAGTTCCCTTTGGAAGTTGTGGGAGCTTCATCCCTGGAGGCTTTCAAGAAGAGACTGGATGGCGGGGTTGTTGGGGGGAGGGGGGGAGGGAGGGATGTATATTAGGCTTGACGAGGGATGTTAGATTTTAAAGTAATATGATTGCACATGTAAACTGTCTTCTCTTATTTTTTCTTTAAAACTAAGATATGTTAAGTATATTGATATGGAAGCATAAATACCATCAACATAGAACGGAGTTTGCTCAGAAGCTGAAATACACCAATGAGAGGAAGAGTGGGAAACAGAGGAGAGAAGAAAGATGGGAAGAGAGGGATAGGAGAGAGGAAGAGTGGGAAACAGAGGAGAGAAGAAAGATGGGAAGAGAGGGATAGGAGAGAGGGTAAGGGGGGAAGATGAGGAGGATAAGGAGGAGTGGAATGAAGAGAAAGGAGAAGGAGAAAGGAAGGGGAAGTAGAGTAGGAAAGGATGATGGAGGGAAGAAAGGAGGTAGAAGAGTGGTAGAAGAAAGAGGTGTATGGAGAGCAGAAGAGCTAATAATGGGTTTTTATCTTCCTGGGCGTTGATGACAAGAGGAACTGATGTAATTACTACTTAATACAATAGGATATTGGCTATGTAATAGTATACATGTGGTTATATGTTATGAAAATGGAAAATAAAAAAAGTATTTTGACAAAAAGAAAAAGAAAAAAAAGAAGAGAATGGACAGCCATCTGTCAGAAATGGGGTAGAGTCTCCTGCTTGGGCAGAGGTGGGATTGGACTAGATGACCTACAAGGTCCCTTCCAACTCTGTTAATCTGTATTTATTCCATTCCAGAGCAAGAGAAATATGCCACTCACATAACTAACTCCCGGAAAGCAGGTGCTTGTATGTGCTGCTATTTAACAACGGTGGGCATTCTATGCCTCCTACTCCCAGCCACGTTTTTGAAATAAAAGGTAAATGTGTAGCCCAGAGGACATTTTCCCTTGCAAAGGGCATTATTATTTTTTTCTTTCTCTTTCTGAGTTAGAAAGGATCCTTTTTGGCAAAGCGGGAATAAATATGTTCTTTCTTTTCCACCCAAGATGCTCCTCGGAGGAGCAGACTGAAGAGACGTATTTAAATTTGAAAGTAAACCATAGTTGAAATGCTGGATTAGGAGGAGAAGTTGCTTTTTATCTGCGGTGTTTAAACACACACACACACATACACAAAAACACACACACACACACACCAGACTGCAGCTCAAGAGGGATTAAGAGAGAATCCTGCTTTTACTGTAGCATGAACAAAAACTATACAAAGCAAACTTAAGCCAGGTTGTTATTTTTTTTAAATTAAGATTTAATTACATAGAAGAGACACATGGCGACTATTGGACACATACAGGCACACTGACAGACACGCTTATCTATGAATATAAATCCACCCACCAATCCAAAAAAAATTAGGAATGCTATTTCAGATAACCTCCTTGGGTTTATAAGGCAGCTGGATATATATAAACATCTGCAACCCCAATGTTACCAACTTTAAAATTTAACACCAACATTGTGGCCTCCGCTTTAAGGTAAAGGTTTCCCTCGCGCATATGTGCTAGTTGTTCCCGACTCTAGGGGGCAGTGCTCATCTCCGTTTCAAAGCCAAAGAGCCAGCGCTGTCCAAAGATGTCTCCGTGGTCATGTGGCCGGCATGACTCAATGCCGAAGGCGCACGGAAGGCTGTTCCCTTCCCACCAAAGGTGGCCTCTATTTTTCTACTTGCATTTTTTGAACTGCTAGGTTGACAGAAGTTGGGACAAGTAACGGGAGTTCCCTCCATTACGCGGTGCTTGGGATTCGAACCGCTGAACTTTCGACCTTTCTGATCGACAAGCTCAGCGGCTTAGCTACTGAGCCGCTACGTCCCTACTTTCCCTCAATCTGAACACCGTTTACGACTGTACTGTTATTTATCTACGGATGTATTTATTTATCGTATGACATGTTCAATACATTCCAGGAAGAGGAGAGAAAAGGAATAGAGGTACAATTCAAACCACGGAATTCCAGAACCTTAACAGGAAGTTTGCAAATGTGCATCTAAGTTTACTACATATTTTGCAGATGGGAATCCAGCAAAACCTACATTGTAGGCCCTGTCACTACGTGTTATATAGTTTCTTTTTTGCACCCTTCCTCAGTCACAATTCAGGGGACGTTATGTTGGCCCACATAGAGAGGACATCTGTGTCTCTCTCACGACAATATGTGAATTCAGCTGTCCGTATTGTCTGAATCAGGGGTGTCAAACTCTGGCCCTCGGCCCACGGGGTGTTTATATCTGGCCCGCAGGGCTGAAAATATCAATGTCAGGCCTGCAGTTATATTTTCTTTTGGACCTCAGGCCTGCCACGCTTTCTATTATTCTTCTATCCATTTTCTACTGTGGGAAAATGGGATTGTATGGAGTTAGATGATATGTAGCCATAACAACATTCTTTCTAGAAAACCAAGGTCATCCTTTGTCTCTGCACCTCTGCACCTGACCGGAACTGGATGGGTGGAAGCTGCCAGCATGGTAGTGGGAGATTGGACTATGGGATGGACTTGTGAGTGTGGGGGGCAAGATCTTGAACTTTCAACTGGTTGGGGAAAACCGGGAAGCTTTCAGATTCGGGTTTCCCCAGATGTGCCAACGTGGCTCTCTTAATAAATTGGAACTTTGAGCAATACTTTGCCTTGGACTCTGATTTAATTTTGGATGCTATTTGGGACCCTGACAATCAAGGACCAGCCTGCTGTGCCGCTGGCAGTCAAAATAGGGTGCAGGGGGCTGCATGAGGTCCCCCGCGCCCCATTTTGGCCAGCAGAGTGCTGCAGGAGGTGTCCGTCGCATCTTCCCCCCCCCCCCCCCCACGCATCTGGCCCGCAGAGGAGAACTGCAATGCTGATCCGGCCCTCGAAGAAATCCACTTTGACATCCCTGGTCAAATCCAGGTGTTTCCCCCCCCCCCCATGATGTAGGAAAGCGTTGAGGTTGTGAAGGGGCCACTTTTCTCTCCAGTGTGGTTTCCACCTGTTGTGAGTGTCGAAAGAATCTTTTACAAGTGCTTTAGCAGTAGAGATGGCTGGTTGTCTGGACTTATTAATACGTTCCGGAGCAATGTAATTGCTGGCTGTGATCCCTCCGGCTGACCTCTGGAACGGAAGTTGTTTAGGGAATTCGTTTCGTACATTAATTAATGTCATTGCAAGCCCAGCCTAATTGTCCCTTTGAAATGTGAATCTAATTTTATGGACATCAACAATCTAAGATGCTGTTGACAGCCGAATCTTCCCTTTCCTGCTAACCGAAAACAGAACGTTGTATCGTCTTACAGCAGAATTAAGGATACGGACATATAAACATGTTGGTCCGGTGGTCCATTCTCATATTGGCCCACCAACTGACCAAGGAAGCCCACCCATCTCCCAGCAGATGGCCTTCAAAGACAATCCATCATCACCATCAAGAGCCTCATTTATGGAGATAATAACTTGGCCCTTAACACCAATGGTGGGCTCCCACTGGTTCGGTCAAATCGGTAGTGGTTTGGCAGAGAGAGTCACTGGAAGAAGCAGTGACCCAGACCTGCCACGCCCCCAAAACAATAGCAATAGCAGTTAGACTTATATACCGCTTCATAGGGCTTTCAGCCCTCTCTAAGCGGTTTACAGAGTCAGCATATTGCCCCCAACAACAATCCGGGTCCTCATTTCACCCACCTCGGAAGGATGGAAGGCTGAGTCATCCTTGAGCCGGTGAGATTTGAACCGCTGAACTGCAGATAACAGTCAGCTGAATTGGCCTGCAGTACTGCACCCTAACCACTGCACCACCTCGGCTCTCCAGTTCTCCGGGCAGCCGCCATGTTTGTTTTTTGGGTTCTACGCATGTGCAAGAACAATTTTCATTGCACTGGGCATGCACGCAAAGCACGCATGCGCATGTAGCATGCACACACGAGCGAACCAGCAGTAGTGCCTGCAGGAAGCGACACCTGCTTAACACCAATAAGACCAAGGAGCTTATTACAGTGGACTACAGAAGGAATAGATCAGACATCCAGCCCTCGGTTATCAATGGAGGCCGAGTGGAGCAAGTAGCCACTTTTAAAGTTTCTGGGTGTTGTCATAAAAAGAGGATCTGACCTGGGCCACTCACATTGCAGCCCTGGTCAAAAGGGCCCAGCAGAGATTATACTACCTGAGACTTCTCAGGAAGCAACAACTGAAGGGAAAACCGCTGGTGACCTCCTACTGCTGCACCATAGAGAGTATTTTAACTCACTGCGCCTGTGTATGGCTTGCCAATTGCACAGGGGCAGAGAGGACATCGCTCCAGAGGGTCAACATCATTGCCCAGAGGATCATGGGTTGCCCCCTCCCCTCTTTGGAAGAGCTTTAGAGCTCCCGCTGCCTTAAGAAAGTTCAAAACATTCTTAAAGATCCATCTCATTCTGGTTACCCTTTTATTTTAAACTATTACCATCTGGCAGCCGGTACAGGACAATAAACAACACGGACAAATATGCTGAAAAACAGCTTCTCTCCCAGGGAGTAACTATGTTGAATTCTACTCTAGAGTGCAATATTAATGCAATATCGGGGGTTTTCAATTCAATTGTATAGAATGCGAAGGATTATATGTGTATTACACACTGTAAATGGCATTTAATTTCATTGTGGGAGGGGCAATGACAATAAAGTAAACTGAACTATTTATTTATTTATTTATTTATTTATTTATTTATTTAATATATTTATATGCCGCCCAATCCAGAAGGACTCCGGGACTAAACTAAGCTGGTCCCCACGACCTCCATTAAGTGGTTAATCTTTTCCAAAAAGCTGGTTCGGCTGGTAACCAGCATTACATCACCCGACGTTCTCCTCTGTCACAATTTATTTTTCAGCTGGAACCTTTAAGCGGGTAATTTATGGGCCGGGCCTTTTGAGGAACCAGGAAGCGAAGGAGGCATGGAAGAGTTATGACAGTTATCAATTAATTCAGTTATCACTTAATTTTAATCACTTAATTAAAATCTGATTTAATTAGATGTCAGGAAAACATTACAAAGAAGAAGAGAAGGTAGATCTGGTCATTCACTGGCTGATTTATTCCAGTGCAGGGAACGTTTCTAACCCAATTCCGCATCTAAAAGAGTCTTGCACCACCCGAATTATCTCCCTGAAATGAACTAAGGCCTGGAAGAATTGTGGAGAAAAGTTTCTTCCTAGACTAATCATGGGGTTAGGTGTATAATTTTTAGCATACAGGTACTTCCCTATTGCTAAACCATCCATTCTCCATCCTCTGAAAACGTATGGAGGCTGAGTCGCACAAATGAAAGTTCTGAGGGCAATGGGAAAACCTAAGAAGGAAGGAAGGAAGGAAGACAGACAGACAGACAGACAGACAGAAAGAAAGAAAGAAAGAAAGAGGGAGGGAGGGAGGGAAAAGAGGGAGGGAGGGAGAGAAAAGGGAAGGAAAGAAGGAAGGGAGGGAGGGAAGGAAAGAAGATGAAAGGAAGGGAAAGGAAAGGAAAAGAAAGAAAAGGAAGATAAAAGAAAGAGAAGGGAAGGGAAAGGAAGAGGACGATTTATAATGGTCACAGTGTTCCTGGGATCAAGTGATCCACTTTTGCAAACATCTGACAAGCAAAGTCCATGGGGAAGCTAGATTAACTTTCCAGAGAGCAAGTCATCTGTGTACCAAGTTTGGTTGAAATTGCTCAAGGCGTTCCAGAGTTAGGCTGCAACACACACAGACGTACATACACACAGAGCCATAGATAGATAGATAGATAGATAGATAGATAGATAGATAGATAGATAGATAGATAGATAGATAGATAGATAGATAGATGATAGATAGATAGATAGATAGATAGATAGATAGATAGATAGATAGATAGATAGATAGATAAATAGATGGATGGATGGATGGATGGATGGATGGATGGAGAGAGAGAGAGAAAATATATGTGTGTGTGTGTGTGTGTTGTATTTGTGCTGATAAATAAATAAATAAATAAAGGGTGACTAGTATAGATCTATTTCAAACTATTTAGCTCTCATCAGCTAGCCATACCCTTACTGGGATTCGAACCTGTGCTGTATTACATCTTAGGCAGATGTGTTAGCCTAAGCTAGTTGATGAGAGCTAAATAGCTTGAAATAGATCTATACTAGTCTCCCTTTATTTATTTCTCAGCACAAATACAACACAAATGTAACAAAAAGGCAACAGTAAAAATATTGGGTTTCTGTCTGGATGGTCTCTTGTGACGAGCCGATTGACAGATGATGGAAGCAGTTAGCTTCCTCCCACATTTGGGCATACCAGGGGTTGTGACTCTAAATACACACACACACACACACACACACACACACATATATATGGCAGAAGGATTATGAAGAAGCTTTGAAATCAGGTGTTATAATCAGGCAGGTGAATGGAAAACAGAGAACCAAAAACTGCTCCCAGCGTTCATTTCCGAACAGAATCCAAAGCCTACCCCCAAAAAATGCCCAGATGTCATCTCACTGGTTTAAGTTTTCTTTGCATTATCACTCGTAAAACATTAATGCGTTATTGACCCACTAGGCAGAATTCATAACATCTCCAGTTCAAAACCAAAGATGGAGAAACAGCTTTAAAGTAAAAACTCTCTTGACGGATGGCTGGAGCCTGTTGCCAGAAACCAAAGTGACATCATTTCCACACTCGTGAGATTGAATGGTGTGGTTTGCTAAATTGTCATCCTCCTGAAAGCGCAACAACAACAACAACAACAACAACAACAACACCTTTGGCATATTGCACACTTCAATTAATCAATCAGAACAGAGCTGAAAGGGACCTTGGAGGTCTTCTAGTCCAAACCCCCACCCTGCTCAAGCAGGAGAACCCCTACAGAATTACAGAGTAACAGAAGAGTTGGAAGGTTGGAAGGGACCTCAGAGGTCTTCTAGTCTAACCCCCTGCTCAAACAGAAGATCCTACACCATAAAAAGGGAAAAAAAATAGATCCAGGAAACTACAGACCTATCAGCCTGATCTCAATACCAGGAAAATTCTGGAAAAGATAATTCAAGCAACGAATCAGTGAACACCTAGAAGCCAACAAAGTAATAGCCAAAAGCCAACATGGGTTTGTCAAAAACAGATCATGCCAGACTAATCTTATTGCATTCTTTGACAAATTAGTGGAGCAGAGGAATGCCGTCGATATAGTTTACTTGGACTTCAGTAAGGCCTTTGATAAGGTAGACCATAACCTACTACTAGATAAAGTAGAAGAATGTGGGTTGGACAGCATCACCACCAGATGGATTCGTAACTGGCTGACCAATCGCACTCAAAGTGTAGTCCTCAATGGAACTGCATCTACACGGAGGGAAGCATGCAGTGAAGTATCCCAAGGCTCTGTCGTAGGCCCAGGACTCTTCAACATCTTCATCAATGATTTGGATGAAGGAATAAATAACTCATCAAATTTCCAGAGGACACCAAGCTGGCAGGAATAGCCAACACTCCAGAAGACAGGCTCAAGATACAGAAGGATCTGGACAAACTTGAACATTGGGCACTATCTACGAAAATGAAATTCAACGTTGAAAAGAGTAGGGTTCTGCATTTAGGCAAGAAAAACGAAATGCACAGGTACAGTATAGGTGGTACCTTGCTGAATAGCAGTAACTGTGAGATGGGTCTTGGAGTCCTAGTGGACAACCATTTAAATAGGAGCCAGCCGTGTGCAGCAGCTGCCAAAAAAGCCAACACAGTTCTAGGCTGCATCAACAGAGGGAGAGAATCAAGATCACATGAAGGGTTAATACCAAGATACACCTTTCCCCCCCCAAAAAAGAGGGTGAAAATCTGGGTGCTTCTTATACACTGAATACAGCATTTTTGGCCTCCCAAACCCCTGCCGCTTTACAAAAATGGCTGTGCATAGCCTTTAGGAAGCTTCCGGAGTGCTCCTGGGGGCTGGGGAGGGCAAAAACGAGCAAAAAACAGACAATTTTTGCTTGTTTTTGTTCCCCCCCCCCACCGGAACACTATGCAGGCTTCTCAAACTCTCTGCATGCCCCGTTTTTCACAAAAAAACGAAGCATGCAGAGGGTACGGGAAGTCTGCAGAGTTCAAAACCTTTTTAAAAAAATTTTACCTCTTCAAAATCTCGGTGCGTCTTATATTCTGAGAAATACGGTAGTTCACGAAGCATTGGTCTCTGCAGAAAATGATGAAAGTCTCCTTCCTTTTATGACTTTGGGAAGAGCCAACCTCT
The DNA here is from genome assembly GCF_009769535.1 of Thamnophis elegans. Classification (NCBI taxonomy): domain Eukaryota; kingdom Metazoa; phylum Chordata; class Lepidosauria; order Squamata; family Natricidae; genus Thamnophis; species Thamnophis elegans. Next base: position 75,973,971 of record NC_045549.1, on the reverse strand, counting down.
TGTGGGGAAGGGATCACCACGTTAGATGTTGCCGAACGAACGGATTTGATATTGAAGCGCTAAAGTGCCAGCGAGGTGCTGATTAATTAACTCAGTTTTCGGAGCTGAATCATGCAACAGCTGTTTGCAGAACCGTCATTAACTTGGTCTCCTTTCCTGTCTATTAACTGGCTGATGGCATCGGTGCCAAATGGGAACCCCGGGGAAGAGAATCTGCTACAGATCCACCTTGGAGGCCCTCAGCTCCATGCTGAAAATAATAATAATAATAAGGACGATGATACGAATACAAAGGCCTGCAAAGAGAAATAGAACAACTGTGGCAAAGGCAAGCAAGGGGGGGTACCGATAGGAATGGGCTCCTTGGGTACAACCCCAAAACAAATGGAGCCCCCCTTGAACAGCATCGTTGGCATTGACAAATTCGCCATCGGTCAATTGCAGAAGGCAGCTTTCTTTAGAAGAGCTTCCATCCTGCGACGATATCTGTAACACCGTCAAATATCTGCCCATCCCAGGTCCTTGGGGAAGAGTGGATAGGCAGACAGAAATGCCAAATCGAGTCTGAACATCTGGGTGACTGGGGGGGAGGAAGAAGAAGAGGAGGAGGAGGAGGAGGAGGAGGAGAAGAAGAAGAAGAAGAGCAGAACAACAACAGAACAAAAGAAGAGGAAGAGGAAGAGATAAAAGACAAAGAAGAGGAAGAAGAGCAGAAGAACAACAGAAGAAAAGAAGAACAAGAAGAAAGAAAAATAACAACAGAAGAAGAAGAAGAAGCAGAAGAAGGAGGAGGAGGAGGAGGAGGAAAGAAAGAAAGAACGAAAAGCAGAAGAATAACAACAGAAAAAGAACAACAACAATAGAGGAAGAAAAAGAGGAGGAGGACGAGGAGGATGAGAAGAAGAAGAGGAAGAAGAAGAGGAGGAGGAGGAAAAGGAGGAGAAGGAGGAGAAACAGAAGAAGAAGGAGGAGGAGGAGGAGGAGGAGAGCAGAACAACAGAACAAAAGAAGAAGAGGTAAAAGACAAAGAAGAAGAGGAAGAAAATGAGCAGAACAACAACAGAAGAAAAGAAAAACAAGAAGAAAGAAGAAGAACGGTAGAACAACAACAGAAGAACAGAAAAAGAAGAAGAAAAGAAAGAAAAAATAGAAGAAGAATAACAACAGAAGAAGAACAACAAGAGGAAGAAAAAGAGAAGGAGGAGGAGGAGGAGAAGAAGAGGAAGAGGAAGAAGAGGAGGAGGAGGAGGGTCAGAAGAATCTTAAATGAAGTCAGATGACGAGATGACTAGAAGAGATGAAGGGGGGGGGTGAAAACACCAGCTGAGAGAAATGGAGGCTTTTCAGGGCTCCCTTCCCTTCTCAACAGATGCCTCCAGGCGGAACCTCAGAATAGAAACCTCACGGAATCGCAGGGGATTGAAAGGCTGGGCAAGGGAGACGTTTCCCCCTTTTGGCTTTTGACTTCTGAAGGAGAAGGGAAGGAAGAGGCTTTTTCCTCTCCTGAGATCAGGGGTTGGCCCCCAACAGGCAGACGGAGCTGGTCCCCCTATTGACAACTGGCTGAAGGTTTAATCTGTGGGCCTGGCTGCCTGACACCATGAAGGAAGGAAGGAAGGAAGGAAGGAAGGAAGGAAGGAAGGAATGATATAGATAGATAGATAGATAGATAGATAGATAGATAGATGATAGATAGATAGACAGACAGATAGATAGATAAGAGATAGATAGACAGACAGACAGACAGACAGATAGATATGGATGGATAAATAGATGGAAAGATAGATTGAGATAGATAGATAGATAGATAGATAGATAGATAGATAGATAGATAGATAGATAGATAGATAGATAGATAGATAGATAGATAGATAGATTTCGCAGGAGAATCTGGCCTTAAAGAGCCTCCTTAAGTGGGCTGGGATTTTATTTTTCTTTTAATGCACCTTAAAATAAAGCAACGAGTTCTATTCCACATTTATGTCACCAAGATCTTATCAACGGTTCGTTTTGTGACCATTCAAAATTACAGTCACAGACCTTCTCTGGCTTGGAGAACTGACAGGCTGATATCTGCAAAACCTAGCAAGGAGTCTCATAGAGTCACAAACCAACGAAGCGAACTAATGGTCTCCTGCAAACTCCACTCCCCTGTCGCTCCTCTTTTATTTCCTCTGGGAGGGGCCATTCATCATCCACCTGTGGCCTGACTCCCAAGTCGACTCCTGTTCTTTAGCTGTTCCCTTCGTCTGGCCACTCTGCGCATGTGCACACTGGGAACAGGCTCCAACTGTTCTTCTGCCCCACTGATGTCTGACTCTGAAGGCAGCTGATAACTATCAGATGGCCCTGGTCTCCTTTCTGCATCAGACACAGAGCCCTCGTCCGAGCCTTCCCCAGACTCCCAGGACTGGCCCATCTTCCTCCCCAACCTCCTCACTGTCCGATTCTGCTGCCAGCTTCTCTGGCCGCTGGCAGGCTACCACAGACGAAAGCCCTTCAAATGCACCTGAAAATAACATAATGTGCTCTTGAGTTAAAATAAATAAATGAATAGAAGGATAGCAGTGACTTGATACAGACAAGGCGTATTGCCTTGCAATATAACATTTAAGTCTTGTGACGGAAATAAATCACCGTAGGAAAGAATGCAAACCATCCACTCACAAGATTTTCTCTCTTTCTTTTTCCTTCTTCGGATAGGAGAGGACTCGCTGGATTTCCTGAACGCTCCACCACTACGGCGAATAAGCGTAATAGGATGATAAATGAGGAGGGGAGCCCCCTTCGGAACGTGGCCACAACTTTGGGGGAAGATGCTAAGAAATTAAAGGAGGGGGGAAAGTACTTCGATTTCTACGAGTAACTATTAAATTGGGAATTTCCTTTTTGCTTATAATCTAATGCTCTGCTTGGGCGCCGTATCATCCAACAATGTCAACAAACTGCAGAGGATAAAATAGATTTTAGACTAAGATGAATATGCCAGGGAGTTATCTCTCTCCCTTTCTCTACGTTTGTTTTTCTTTTCCCCTCCAATATTCAGAGTTTTATCTGAAGAGCCCAGCAGAAAGATTACGCTTGACATAAAACATTTCCATCTAATTTCATATTCCTTTTACCTCGGGTAGCCTTTAAAAAAAAAAAGAAGAAATGGGGGGAAAAAAAACAGATAATATCTGGGCGTTTATGTTGCATGAAAAAAGTCCGTACGATTGGTTCAAGAAGCACAACAAATAGCAAAACTTTGATTACGTTCGGCATTTGAAAAACGTGACTCGGAAAAAAAACAGGATTTGGTGTTTCAAAAGCTTTTTATTTTTTAGAAGTATGCTATTAATTGGTAGATAAAGGAATTATTACGGCTTGCTTTTTAACGCCCGTCTCAACTAAAATGTGGCACAGCAGAAGGCCAGTGGCTAAAATTATATAGTCTGTTTTTCTCCTCCCCCCAAAAAAACTCCTTTCCTATAAAATCAGATTCTGGGAATGTGAAATATTTTCTCTTATTCAACAATCCTGCTCAATTCAGCTGGTATATTTAATAGCCCTCTGAAATTTATTGATACGCTATGTCCTTTTTTAAAAATTGATTTGTGGGTTTTATATGGACAATCGCTTAGCCGGCTTTCTACGTTGCTGGGAGCTTTAAAAGAAATTGCTCAGCGTACTTTCTGTAGAAGAGTTTAAAATATTTGGATAAAGCTAAGGCCAGAAGTACCAACGCTAGTATAGCTGCTTTCAAAATGTTATTCCATGCACCAGTGTGGAAATCTACATTTTTTTCCCCGTACCAGTTACGTGGGTGTGGCTTGGTGGTGGTCATGTGATTGGATGGGCGTGGCTATGTAGTCATGTGACTGAGGGGAGTTGTCAAAAGATAAGAAACTCACTTTAACAATGTCCTGCTGGAGCAGGGGGTTGGACTAGATGACCTCCAGTGGTCTCTTCCAGCCCTGGATTGCTGTGCTCTTTCAAGGTATCCTCTGAAGCTGCGTCTAATGCCAGGTTTGCGGTCCTTCCTCCCTCTCCTTTTCCCCTCCCTCCCTCCTGCCACCTAAACTGGCAGGGAAACAAATGCTTTAAAAAGGGGGGGGGGAAGTTTCCAATGATGACATGGCTTACAGCTGAGCCGCACGATCCTTGGAAGCTGTTTTTACTACGACAATTGTCCCTACTGGCTCGGCCGAACTTTCCCGAACCGGGAAGATTTCACCCTTGCCATGAACCTTTCCATCAACTTAATTCACAAACAGAGATTCCAAAAAACTCAGCCAACAAACACAGGCCTGTTTGGAGTGCTTGTTTTTATGGCTATCTTAGTTTACCCTAGACGAATAATCTGTGGTCAAACATCACGTTAAAGACTAGGTTTTCTTCCTGTTGTATTTTTGGCTTTAACTTTATATCTGGACCGGGAGGCACTCCAAATGGTCACTCACGCCCTCGTCACCTCAAGACTCGGCTACTGTAACACGCTCTACATGGGGCTGCCTCTGAAAAGTGTTCGGAGACTACAATTGGTCTAGAATGCAGCCGCGCGAGCCATAGTGGGTGTACCGAGATACACCCATGTTACACCTATCCTCTGCGAGCTGCACTGGCTCCCGATCGGTCTCCGAACGGGCTTCAAGGTCCTGGTTATCACCTTTAAAGCCCTACATGGCCTAGGACCCGGATATCTCCGTGACCGTCTCCTGCCACATACCTCCCAGCGTCCAATAAGATCTCACAGGATGGGCCTTCTCCGGGTGCCGTCGACTACACAATGTCGTCTGGCGGCTCCTCGGGGGAGGGCCTTCTCTGTAGCTGCCCCGGCCCTATGGAACGATCTACCCCCTGAGATCCAGACCCTCCCCACTCTCTCGGCCTTCCAAAAGTCTACTAAGACCTGGCTATTCCGGCAGGCCTGGGGCTGTTGATCCTTGATTGAGTTCCAGCCCCACTAAGATTTAAATTAAATTTAAAGATTGAGTGCATGTTGTGTTCTTTTAACTTGCTTTGTCTTTGTATTTTAAATTTTTTAGTATTTTTAAATTGTTTTTATGTAAGCTGCCCGGAGTCCTTCGGGATTGGGCGGCATACAAATTCATTAAATCTTGAATCTTGAATAATCCCGTATAAAGTAACTGTAGGAGAAAAAGTGGCAGCATCTGGGGTAGGAGTCCGAAGAGGAATTAGCTTAGAGTCTCTACGTAGCCACAAATTAAGCCCAACCTCCCTTGGGTTTCGTAACTCCGAGTAGGTGGAGTTATGGATAGCCACCTTCCTGGCCACCAGGCAACACAAGTAGTCAAAACAGGGAGGGCTGTATCGAACCCTTCACCAGTTAACAGCCGCGTCCCCCAAGGCAACGTTTCAGGACCCACAACTTTTTTACATAAATGACCTTTGCGATCACATAACAAGCAGCTGCGTCCCCTTCGCAGACGACGTAAAACGATTCAACACCACCGACAATGCTGCTACCCTACAAAGCAACCTCAACTATGTGTCAGAATGGTCGCGCAATTGGCAACTCCAAATGTCAACAAACAAATGCTCTGTCTGACGCATTGGCAACAAAAATCAGAACGCCAAGTACATGTTGGACAGATACAACCTTATAGGCAACCCCTCACTCTGTCAAGGACCATCTCAAACAATCTAAGCCGAGGAGCCAGCGCTGTCCGGAGACATCTCTGGGGTCATGTGGCCGGCATGACTCAACGCCCGAAGGCGCACGGAACGCTGTTCCCTTCCCACCAAAGGTGGTTCCTATTTTTCTACTTGCATTTTTTTACGTACTTTTGAACTGCTAGGTTAGCAGAAGCTGGGACAAGTTACGGGAGCTCACTCCGTTACGCAGCGCTAGAGATTCGAACCTCTGAACTTTCTGATCAGCAAGCTGAGCATCTTAGACACCATTCGAATCTCTAATGCCGCATAATGGAGTGAGCCCCCCTGACTTGTCCCAGCTTCTGCCAACCTAGCAGTTCGAAAGCACGTAAAAATGCAAGTAGAAAAATAGGAACCACCTTTGGTGTTATAATAGTGTTCCGTGCGCCTTGGGCATTGAGTCATGCCGGCTACATGACCAAAGAGACATCATTGGATGGTGCTGGATTTTTAGCTTTGAATCAGAGATGAGCAGCACCCCCTAGAGTCGGGAATGACTATCACATATGTGCGAGGGGAACCTTTACCTTTAAGACATTTCAATTTCAATTTAACAAAATTTGTATGCCGCCCACTCCCATTGGGACTCTGGGCGGCTCACAACAAGACAAAAGAAACATTTAAAATTTAAGAATAAAAAATACAATTAAAAGTCCACATCATCCATTCCATCTAAGCGGGGCTGGATATCAATCAACAGACCCAGGCCTGCCGGAACAGCCAGGTCTTGGTGGCTTTACGGAAAGCCGGGAGAGTGGTAAGGGTCCGGATCTCCACGGGTAGATCACTCCACAGGGCCGGCGCAGCTACAGAGAAGGCCCTCCCTCGGGGGGCCGCCAGCCGGCATTGTCCGGTCGACGGCACCCGGAGGAGGCCCAACCTGTGCGATCTTATAGGTCGTTGGGAGGTAAGTGGCAGGAGGCGGTCTCTCAGATATCCAGGTCCTAAGCCATATAGGGCTTTAAAAGTAACGACTAGCACCTTGAAGCGCGTCCGGACACCAATGGGGAGCCAGTGCAGCTCGCGGAGGATGGGTGTAACAATGAAACTTGGGGCCTCATAGCTTGCCTTTCTCATTCCGCTTGGTGCGTATGAGAAATAAGTGTGAGGTTTAACGTTCATCAACTCAATTTAAACCTTGTACTCTAGTTGTATTTAAGTCGTCTACTTGAGCTATGAAACCTATCCACAAGCTCCATAATTCTCTGACGCTACTTCTCGTTCAATCGCGCTCTACATCTCTTTCTTTGAGAAGTGTTTTGGGTAAATCCAATTCCTGTTCAAAGCTGAAATTATGGTAATCCTTCCTCAACACCTCAACTTTAAATATGTTCAGAAGAATTTACAGATAGGAAATCCATCTCCTTCCGCCCCCATCTCAGAGCTTATTTTTAGGGCTGCGAAACTTGTAATCACTACACAATATTTTTACACTGGCTATAAAAGGTAGACGTGAGAAGGAGGATATGCGTTACAAAAAGCATTTCAAAAAAATCCGAACCTCTTCACAGATGAATTCACACAGCCACTAAAGGAGACCTGGGCTAGGAACAACCCAACAAGACAGACGGAGACTTCGGAGGAGAATCAGAACTGCAGAAAGAACAGTGGCTACGAATTGCCCTCCATTGAGCACCTGCAGACTGTGCAAAAAGAAAATATCTACAGACCCCTCGCATCCTGGACATCAATTGTTTCAACTCGATGAGCCGAGGTGGCGCAGTGGTTAGAGTGCAGCACTGCAGGCTACTTCAGCTGACTGCAGTTCTGCAGTTCGGCGGTTCAAATCTCACCGGCTCAGGGTTGACTCAGCCTTCCATCCTTCCGAGGTGGGTAAAATGAGGACCCGGATTGTTGGGGGCAATATGCTGACTCTGTAAACCGCTTAGAGAGGGCTGGAAGCCCTATGAAGCGGTATATAAGTCTAACTGCTATTGCTATTGCTAAGTCCAGTTCCAGGCAGCCTTCGAGGCTGAGCCCACCCCGGGTGAAATTCTTCTCCAGTTCTAATTTCTGTTTCCTTATTGTAATGAAAAGCTAACAGCAGGCCCAAACTATTATAATTAAAGAGATCAACATATTTGAAAAGGAGGGTCATAAATCTTACTGCGCTAAACTACTGGTGCAGTCTTCCCTATCCGTGAGTTTCCTCTCTGCGGCTTGCTGGGGACAGGCGGGGGGGGGGGGGGCTGGCTGAATAGGAAGGACATGAAAATCTCTGGATGTTGATCACTTGTAATTTAGGGTAATCTTCAGAACCGCGAACTGCCGTAGGGCCTGCCTGTCTTCAGATGGAGTTGGTACCACGTCACCCCACCCCAGGATCCCTGGGAAAGAAGCCACACCACGAGAATGGAATGCCCTTCCTTAATTAGGGGGCAGTGGGCTGTCCCGTTCAAGAAGGACAAGGATACAATACATTTATTAGTCGGGGAGAGAGAGAGAGAGAGAGAGAGAGAAAGGGGGAGGAAGGGGAGGGAGAGAGAGAAAGAAAGGGGGAGAGGGGGAGGCAGAGAGACAGAGGAGAGAGGAGGGAGGGAGCGAGAGGAAGAAAGAGAGAGAGAGAAGAGAGAAAAAGGAGACCGGAAGAGAGAGAGAGATAGGAGAGAGAAAGAGGGAGAGAGGGAGAGAGTAAGAGAGGGAGGGGAGAAGAGGGGAGAGAGGAGGGAGGGAGAGATAAAAGTGAGAGGAAGAAAGGAGGAGGGAGAGGGAGGGAGGAAGGGAGGGGGAGAAAAAGGAGAGGGGGAGAGAGATAGGAGAGAGAAAGAGAGAAAGGGGAGAGGGAAACAAAAAGATAGAGAGAGAAGAGAAGGAGAGAGAAGAGAGAGAAAGAAAGGGGGAGAATCAGGGGAGGGAGGTAGGGAAGGGGAGGGAGGGAGGGAAGGGGAGGGAGGAAAGGAGGGAGAGGGGAGAGATGGAAGAGAGAAAAAGAGGAAGGGAATGAAAGAGAGGGCGGGAAGAAAGGAGGGAAAGAGGAGAGAAAAAGGAGGTGGAATTAGAGAGAGAAGAGACAGAGAGGGAAGGAGGGAGGGAGAGACAGAAAGAGAGAGGGGGGAGAGGGGAAGATAGAGAGGGGAGGGAGGGGGAGGCAGGGAAGGAGAGAGAGAAGAAGGGAGAGAGGAGAGGGAGAGGAAAGAGGAGAGAAAGAAAGAGGAGAGGGAGGGGGAAGAGAGAGAAGGAGGGAGGTAGATAGAGAGAAAGTGGAGAGCCTGTGTGTGTGTGTGTGTGTGTGTGTGTGTGTGTGTGAGAGAGAGAGAGAGAGAGAGAGAGAGAGAGAGAGAGAGAGAAGAGAAGAGAAGAGAAGAGAAGAGAAGAGAAGGAATCTCCGTAGCGGGATTCTCCCCTACAAAGAGATGCCATCTTGAACCAGGAACGTTTTCTTGGAGAGGGAAAGAGACATAAACGTTTCAGTGGAAGCGAAAGAACGGCAAAGGGTTCACAAGGGAGAGAGAGAGACCGTTAATATCCTGGAAAGATTGCTGTGGCCCTACAGGGAATCCCTAAAGCACCTGGAGGTGCAGAACGCCACTTGCCAAATTTGTCCAGGGAAAGCCATCAATCAGCTGGAAACGACCCATCGAAGCCCAAGTGGAGCCTTCTCGCCATTTGATTTTGAAAACAATTTTGAAACAGTCTTTCTCCCCCCCACCCCCCCAAAAAAGAGAAGAATAAAAAAAGCCCCCAGTTCCCACCCGTTTATTCTGAGGCTGTAAAACATCGAACGTCCAGAAGATCCATTTGGTTTAATATAGAAAGAACAGAGAACTTGTGCAATTCTTTAGAAATAACTAAGCAAAAGACGACTTTCTTTTGCAGAAAGAAAGGGGAGGAACGGGATGTGGGGAAGGAGGAATCCTGGGCAGAAACTGGGAGGCTTCGACTAAGTTGTTGCCCACTCACAAAGTCCTTCGTGTGCCTTGAAGTAACTTCTGAAAGTCCTTGGAAGAGAACCAGCATTACCAGCCCAGGTCTTAGCATGGAAGGAGGCACCCGGTTTGGGCTTCAGGCCAATCACCAGGAGATGGGGACTTCTAGTCCTACCTTAGGCATGAAAGCCAGCTGGGTGACTTTGGGCCAATCACCAGGAGTCTGGGAGTTCTAGAACCATTTAGCCATGAAAGCCAGCTGGGTGACTTTGGGCCAATCGCCAGGAGACTGGGAGTTCTAGAACCATTTAGCCATGAAAGCCAGGCGGGTGACTTTGGGCCAATCGCCAGGAGACTGGGAGTTCTAGAACCATTCAGCCATGAAAGCCAGCTGGGTGACTTTGGGCCAATCGCCAGGAGACTGGGAGTTCTAGAACCATTCAGCCATGAAAGCCAGGCGGGTGACTTTGGGCCAATCACCAGGAGACTGGGAGTTCTAGAACCATTTAGCCATGAAAGCCAGCTGGGTGACTTTGGGCCAATCACCAGGAGTCTGGGAGTTCTAGAACCATTCAGCCATGAAAGCCAGGCGGGTGACTTTGGGCATTTGCTGGCTGGGGAATTCTGGGAGTTGAAGTCCGGACATCTTCCAAGTTGCCAAGGTTGAGAAACACTGACTCAGAGTAACAGCGACGCTTCCTTGAAAACCATTATGTGTCACAGAGAAAGGACTTTTACTCCTTTTCAAATCTAGGCCGTCCTTGTTTAGCCACTGCAATAAGGACCCACAACTCAGTCATTAAGTAGAGTGGTCATTGAGTGAACCTACAACCGGGTTTGTCTTCTTATATCGGCTTTCCGTTGCCTTATAGACCAGCGAAGGTCATAAATGCAAGGATTGCAGCAAAGTTACATTTTCATCGCGGTCCTAACTGTGAATGGGCATTAAGTGAGACAAAGTGAGGATCACCTGCATTGAACAACAGGAGCCGGTATATGGGTGAGTTTGTCCTATTTGAGATTCATCGTCCAATGCAGCCAGAAAGAACATCTATGGGATTCCACCTGGGAATTGAACTCTTATAGGCCATTGGGAATTTTCAATGGGGGGGTGGGGGGGATCCATGTTTTTGTATGGCTCCCAAATAGGACAAAGCCAGCCACGTACTGACTCCTGGTGGCCAACATTAACAACACACAGGATTACACATAATATAAAAACAGTTGCACGCACTTCCAAACGCACAAATAAATTTTCCGACGATGGGAACAATCAACCAGTGGAACAGGAGTAGCCTTCGGAAGTTGTGGGAGCTTCATCCCTGCAGGCTTTCAAGAGGAGACTGGACTGCCCTCTGTAAGAAAGGGCCTCCTGTTTGGGTGGGGGGTTGGACTAGATGACCTCCAAGGTCCCTTCCGACTCTGTTAATCTGTTATTATTCTGTTATTCAGAAGCTGCGGGAGCTTCATGACTTGAGACTTTCAAGAAGAGATTGGACTGCCATTTGTCAGAAATAGCGTAGGTTCTCATGCTTGGACCTCGGGGTTGGACTAGATGACCTACAAGGTCCCTTCCTTCCAACTCTGTTAATCTGTTTAAAAAAAAATTGTTGACTTCTTCCCCCCCCCACCCCCCAAACAATTCAAAAATTGTTGAAAACTTCCAACAACGATTAACGAGGGGACTAGATAGGAAGGAACAACCAGTCGAAGGAAACGAAGTGAATGGACGTGATGTGGCGGGCGTTTTCTTCACCTTGCCCCTTCTGCTGTGAAGCATTATTTCACCCAGCAGAAATGAAATGTCACCAGGCCTGCCATCTGCAGCTGCCATAGAGGGGGGGGGGGGGGGGGCTCAGTGCAATTAACACCAGCCTTCGCCTTCCTTCTCTTTGGAATTGCAACTTTCTGCTGGAAACAAAAACAGAAAAAAACCTGTCAAATGTGACCGTCTTTCCTCGAAAAAAAAAGGCAGGGTCTTATTTTCTCTCCCCTCCCAAAAAAATAAGCGCTTGGCCTTATTTTCAGGGAGGTCTTATTGTTTTCGAGGTGCAGGAGGACCCGTAACCTCAACCCGCGGATCAGCTGACCCAGAGAGAGCCGGATGTTCTGTCTCTGCTTCTGGCACATTCTTGCCAGCCCTGGAGTCCTGTCGCTCTTTTTGCGGACGCCGCTAAGAGAAGCGGTGCGGCAGCTAGGGATTGCGGGAGCGGCCTCCGCAAGGCCGTTCCGCGTGGATGGCAGGTGCATGTGGGGTCCGTAGGGCATACTCCCCCATTCTCTCCCCCCCCCCGGGAAATGGCGGAAACCGACTGCAAATGCGTTTAAATATTTTCAGGGGAGGGATTATTTTAGCGCATGCACTCAAAAGCCCGATTGGGCTTATTATCCAAGGAGGTCCTATTTTTGGAGAAAACAGGGTATCTTGTCTTTCATGGCAAGAATTCATTACAGTTTACCCACATTTTGGATTTCCCATTTGGAAATCCATCTATCAGAACGGAGCTGGAAGGGACCTCGGAGGTCTTCTAGTCCAACCCCCGGGATACCCTATACCTGCCGTGGGCAGCAGCTGCCAAAACAGCCAACACAGTTCTAGGCTGCATCAACAGAGGGATGGAATCAAGATCCCGTGAAGTTTTAATACCACTTTATAAGGCCTTGGGAAGGCCACACTTGGAATATTTGCACAGTTTTGGTCGCCACGATGTAGAAAAGATGCGGAGACTCTAGAAAGAGTGCAGAGAAGAGCAACAAAGAGGATTAGGGGACCGGAGACTAAAACATATATGAAGAACGGTTGCAGGAACTGGGGATGTCTAGTTTAATGAAAAGAAGGACCAGGGGAGACAGCATAGCAGTCTTCCAATATCTGAAGGGCTGCCCCAAAGAAGAGGGAGTCAAGCTATTCTCCAAAGCACCTGAGGGTAGAACAAGAAGCAATGGGTGGAAACTAATCAAGGAGAGAAGCAACTTAAAACTGGGGAGAAATTTCCTGACAGTTAGAACAATGAATCAGTGGAACAACTTGCCTCCAGAAGTTGAATGCTCCAACACTGGAAGTCTTTAAGAAGATGTTGGATAACCATTTGTCTGAAGTGGTGTAGGGTTTCCTGCCTGAGCAGGGGGTTGGACTATAAGACCTCCAAGGTCCCTTCCAACTCTGTTACTCTATTCTAATTTCCTAATTGTAGACTTGATCTGGGTCATATAGAGACCGTGGATTAAGGAGGACCAAGGAAGCAGCAGCTACAGTTCCTTGGGCACAGCCTCTCCCTGCTGTTGGATTGAGAAGATGCAGAGAAGGTGTTGGTTTTCTTGTTTTCAGCATCTTTGCAAGGCAAGAAACTTTGCAGTCTGCTGTGACACTCGTCCCCCACCCCTCCCTTCTATGCTCCTGTACACTGGAGGACGCTGGTGTTAATTGTACTGAGGCCCTTTGACAGTAGCTCCAGATGGCGTTCCTGGTGAAATCCTTGCACTTGTCACCAAGGACACTAGCTCAGCCTGAGTCACTGATAACCCTTCGAGATAGGCGAGGTTAGGAAACAGACTTCATAAGAGCCAGCGGGACTCAACTTTCTTACTGTAGAGTGTAACAATAGAATCTTAAAAACCGGATTCTCTTTCCCCCTGCCCTTGTACCAAGGAGAGTCAAGGCGAGGCCCACTTGAGTTTCTTCCTCATGCCCTCCACAGCTTCAGAGTTCAGTGGGGGTTTATTGGATGACTTCCTTCTTCAAGACCATCTGTAGATTCTTCTACAATCTGGCCAACATCATAAGGGGAGCATCAATGGAGATTCTCCATCATCCAGGTCACGGCTCTCTTCTAAATGTCTATGGAGATTCTCCATCATCCAGGTCATGGCTCTCTTCTGAATGTCTATGGAGATTCTCCATCATCCAGGTCATGGCTCTCTTCTGAATGTCTATGGAGATTCTCCATCATCCAGGTCATGGCTCTCTTCTGAATGTCTATGGAGATTCTCCATCATCCAGGTCATGGCTCTCTTCTGAATGTCTATGGAGAATCTCCATCATCCAGGTCATGGCTCTCTTCTGAATGTCTATGGAGATTCTCCATCATCCAGGTCATGGCTCTCTTCTGAATGTCTATGGAGATTCTCCATCATCCAGGTCATGGCTCTCTTCTGAATGTCTATGAAGATTCTCCATCATCCAGGTCATGGTTGTCCCAACAGCTTGAGTCCTAACCAAGGACCTAGGAACTGTTAAGGTAACGTCGGAGGATATAAGCTGTTCCAAGTAGGGTGGTTTTTTGTAGAATCAGAATGTTCAAGTCTGATAAATTTAGACTTTCCAAATAGCGAGGTAGCCCTTTGGGTATTGCTCCAAGTGCTCCAATTACAATCGGGACAACACACGATTTCTTTTTCCACAGTCGCTCAACTTCAATTTGCAAGTCCCGGTACTTTGTGATTTTTTCTTGCTTTTTATCTTCAATTCATGCATCTCCAGGTACTGCAATGTCAATGAACCGTACTTTTTTCTTTTCAACTATTGTCAGGTGTGTGGTGGGCCAAGTGCCTGTCAGCCTGGATTCTGAAGTCCCACAAGATCTTGACTTTCTCATTCTCTAAAACCTTCTCAACCTGATGTTCCCAGTGGTTTTCGCTGCACTCAAAACCAAACTTCTGGCACAATTTCCAGTGAATGATCTTAGCAACGCGGTCATGGCGTTGTAGATAGTCAGTTTGTGAAATTTTTCTGCACCCACTGATCAAGTGGTCGACTCTCTCGCCTTTCTCAATACAGAGGCGACATTTGCTGTTGGTGGTAACATGTTGAATTTTTGCCTTCACGCAGTTTGTGGCTAAGGCTTGTTCTTGAGCTGCCAAAATAAAGCCTTCAGTTTCTTTTTTCAGTGCTCCTGATCTTAACCAGTTTCAAGTTAGCTTTTGGTCAGCTTTGCCTTCAATACTTTTCAAGTATTGGCTATGCATAGTTTTGTTTTTCCAATTTTATAATTATTATTATTTTGGCGGAGCAAGCTGGCTTCACACCAGACAAGAAAGATAAGGGCAGCAGCATTCAAGCCCCCTCTTCCCCAGATCTGCCTTGCAAATGGGCACCGGGAAGGTTCAGAGCCAGCAGAAATCTGACTGCCCGCACAGAGCCCCAGCTTGTCTCACTGAAGTGGTACCTATTTATCTATTCGCATAGAACGTGCTTTCAAACTGTTAGGTGGACAGAAGCTAAGGCGAGTGATGGGAGCTCACCCCAGCATGCAATGCTGAGACTCGAACCACCAGGAGCAGAGACATCTCCAGAGCCATCAAGCCCCTGATCCCACTGCGCCTCGAGTCTTGCTCCTGTTTCCAAGGTTAAATTTAAGTCAGCCTCTCTCATCTATTCTACTAACCGTTGGACTGCTGCTTCAAATGTAGTATTGGCATTTTAAGCGTGTGGTTAAAGGCAGCCCCTATCTTGCCACCGCTGATGTTCAGGAGTAGTTACCCTTCAGGAATAACAAAAGATCGGGCTTTTGACTGGCAGCCTTTAATCACTGAAGGAACCGCAGACAAAGATTTCATTTTATTTGCAGCCTCTTCAGATTTTGCAATTGTTTGTTAACCGAAGTTGTGCTTATTCTATCACTGCTGTGGAATAATACTGACCTTTCTGGGTCAGGATAAAAACATGCAGGTTCTTTCCCACTAGCTTATATATCTTAACTCTTGAGCCAGTTCCTTTTCTTTATTCTCCCACTGTCTTTCTGTTCTTAGAAAAAGCTACTTTACTTAATAACAAAGAGCCCTTCACACCCCATCCTCCTATCAGTTATTATAAAAAAGGTAAAGGTTCCCCTCGCACATCTGTGCTAGTCGTTCCCAACTCTAGGGGGCGTTGCTCATCTCCGTTTCAAAGCCGAAGAGCCAGCGCTGTCCAAAGACGTCTCCGTGGTCATGTGGCCGGCATGACTCAATGCTGAAGGCTCACAGAATGCTGTTACCTTCCCACCAAAGTTGGTTCCTATTTTTCTACTTGCATTGTTTTACATGCTTTCGAACTGCTAGGTTGGCAGAAGCTGGGACAAGGAACGGGAGCTCACTCCGTTACGCGGCGCTAGGGATTCGAACCGCCAAACTGCCGACCTTTCTGATCAACAAGCTCAGCATCACTTAGCCACTGAGCCACCGCGTCCCTATCAGTTATTATAGCGACATCTATATTCCCAAATGAAATATTTTCTGCACTCTGTCTTGCCTGTGTAAAATGGAAAGGGGGGTGGCAAGGGTACACCCAAGACAAAATCCAATTAATTCTTAGGATATTTCACAAGTAAATAAAGATAATTAGAAATATTTCTAATATTTCTAATAAATATTTCTAATATTTCTAATAAATATTTCTAATATTCCTAATAAATAATTCCTAATAAATATTTCTAAATATTTCTAATATTTCTAATAAATAATTCCTAATAAATATTTCTAAATATTTCTAATAAACATTTCTAATATTTCTAATAAACATTTCTAAATATTTCTAATAAAAATTTCTAAATATTTCTAATAAATATTTCTAAACATTTCCAATAAAAAATTCTAAATATTTCTAATAAATATTTTTAAAAAGAGAGACAAGAGCAAGGAATTCTGCATTTAGGAGATGCCATTAGAAGAGCTTAAGCTGGTATGTGACCATAATAAAGATTTGATTGATTGCTTGTTAGTCTGGTTTTATTTTATTTTTTCAAGAAAGCAAATATGAGGAAATACTAAACCAGGATATGCCCATTTGTATAAATGTTTGTGTGCACTTCTAGAAGTGCAGAAGATTGTGAGAAGAACTTTGATGGCAGCATTACAATTAAATGTCATCTGAAGAGAAGCCAAATTGCATCCGGAATCAAAATAAATCAACACACAGAATCTGCTGGCTGGTGAGAAAGACGCACCCATTTTTTTTCTTATGACCAAGTCTAACTATTTGTCATTTCACTCGTGAAATCTCTTTGTCCTACACAAATTTCCAATCCAGGACAATGTCTGTAGGCTTGAAAGAGATTTTCTGGTCAAGGCTAGGCAGAAGTACTATGCTTGTTAATGTTCCCACAAGCCATTTTGAAATATCTTCTAGGAAGTGAACTTTGGGGAACTCCGTTTATCTTAGCAAGGTTGGCCATCGGAGGAAAAATAGATAAACGCAAGAGTTTTAGGTTGCAATGCTCCTGTTCTCACCTAGGCTTCCCCAGCAGCACGAAGCCGAGTCCTCGTCCTGATAAACCCCTTTTATTTAATTTATAGTGAATTCCTCTCCAGGAAAGTCTTTCCTCTCCCTCAGTCCTTCACGAGAGTTCACAATGACTGACCTTGATCAGGCTTGGAGAGTGGCCAGGCCGATATCTTTCAGACTCCACCGCAATACTTGGAACGACCTAATTGTTTCCTGCAAACTCCACTCCCCTTTCGCTCCTCTTTTGCTTCCTCTGGGAGGGGCCATTCACCGTCCACCTGCAGCCTTACTCCCAAGTCACAAACCAATTAAGGAGCCGAGGTGGCGCAGTGGTTAAATGCAGCACTGCAGGCTACTTCAGCTGACTGCAGTTCTGCAGTTCAGCTGTTCAAATCTCACCGGCTCAAGGTTGACTTCCATCCTTCCGAAGTGGGTAAAATGAGGACCCAGATTGTTGTTGCGGGCAATATGCTGACTCTGTAAACCGCTTAGAGAGGGCTGAAAGCCCTATGAAGCAGTATATAAGTCTAATTGCTATTGCTAATTAAGTGAACTAATGGTCTCCTGCAAACTCCACTCCCCTTTCGTTCCTCTTTTGCTTCCTCTGGGAGGGGCCATTCACCGTCCACCTGTGGCCTTACTCCCAAATCGACGCCTGTTCTTTAGCTGTTCCCTTCGTCTGGCAACTCTGTGCATGCGCACACTGGGAACAGGCTCCAGTTGTTCTTCTGCCTCTGACTCCAAAGGCAGCTGATAACTGTCAGACGGCCCTGGCTCCCTCTCTGCCTCCGACACTGGTGGGCCACAACAGCTCCTTCCTCCTTCGGTGCTCTTTAAAGCCACATATCTCCACGAATTAATGTTTCCGGGAAATTGAACCATTCTTGATTCTCAACGGGCACCCGCTTCATTCCCACTTGTCTTTCATGACACAACAACACCAAGGCAACAATCTGTGCCACTGAACCTTGGCCCTGTTGCACAACCCATCTTAATCCGAATAGCCCACCTGTTTTTTAAGTAGAGAACTGGAGCATCAAAGTTTCATGCGCATAAATCACTCCTGGAGACATCGAACGCTTTACCTTCGCATCTTTTCAACCACAACGGGATCAGACCAGGAATAGCCAGCCAATTAACGGTGTCTTTTTGCTTCATCTTATTTTCCACCGAAACCCAAAATAGCTCAAAAGAACCAAATACCAATCCAACAAATGTATTCGTGTGTTCGGTTTGGAGAACTCCAAATCCCACCCTGGCTGGCCCAGCCTCCCCCGCCACTCCCAGGAGTCTCCATGCGGCCCATTTTGGATGCGAGGTAAACGCAGGACCCACGCAGAGGCTCAGGGAGGGGGAAAAAGCCGAGGTGGCGCAGTGGTTAAATGCAGTACTTCAGGCTTCTTCAGCTGACTGCTAGTTCCGCAGTTCGGCGGTTCTAATCTCACCGGCTCAAGGTTGACTCAGCCTTCCATCCTTCCGAGGTGGGTGAAATGAGGACCCAGATTGTTGTTGGGGGCAATATGCTGACTCTGTAAACCGCTTAGAGAGGGCTGAAAGCCCTATGAAGCGGTATATAAGTCGAACTGCTATTGCTATTGCTAAAATGTGCCTACTGGAAGTTCCGGAAGGCCTGTTTCTGCTCTCTGGAGGGCCTCCAGGGGGCTTCCGGAGCCCAGGGGAGGCAGTTTCCACCCTCCCAGAAGCTCGAGGAAAGCCTCCGGAGCCCGGGGAAGGTGAAAATGCCCACTCACTCCCGCCGTGTGGTGCAGGAGGCCAACTAAGCCACGCCCTCCATGGCCACGCCCACTCAGCAACCGGGCAGACAACCCGTTGCTGAAATTTTTGAAGCCCACCCCTGCTGCAAACACAGCTATGCAATACACCTTCCTCCTTCTATTTTCCCCACAACATCCACCTTGTCGTTGAGAGGGAGGAAGTGGCTGAAAGTCACCCAGCCGGTTTTCATGCCTAAGGTTGGACTCAAACGTCTCTCCTGGTGACTGGCCGAAAGGCATTCAGGCAGCTAGCAAGCCTAATGCAAGTCAGTTTTTGCTGCTTTCTAGCCTAGGATCTTAACCGTTAGACCGAGTTAATAGTTGAGCAAACGAATAAAGAGTTACATACAACAGTATTTTAGGACGACAATCAGCCCACAGTGAGATGGGCAGCAAACAAAATTTTTAAAAATAAAGAAATAAAATCAATAAATGAGAATTGAGCTGGAAGGGACCTTGGAGGTCTTCTAGTCCAACCCCCTGCTCAAGTAGGAGACCCTAAACCATTTCAGAACAAATGGCTGTCCAAAACTCCAGTGATGGAGCAGCCACAACTTCTGGAGGCAACTTCTGTTCCACTGGTTGATTGTCCTCACTGTCAGGAAATTCCTCCTTACTTCCAGGTTGCTTCTCTCCTTGATTAGTTTCCATCCATTGCTTCTTGCCTTCTTCTCAGGTACCTTGGAGAATAGCTTGACTCCCTCTCCTTTGGGGCAACCCCTGAGATATTGGAGCACTGCTATCATGTCTCCCCTAGTCCTTCTTTTGATTAGGCATACCCAATTCCTGCAACCGTTCTTCATATGTTTTTAATTATTTATTAAATTACAAATTAATATTATTTATTTAAAAAAGTAAATTTATTGTCTGGGGACAAGTTTTAGAGATTCTGAGAATTTCTGGAGAATGATGCCAGATGAAAATATCTTCTCAGAGGCCAATTATTCATTTCTTGATATCAGGCCTGGGCCAATTTTGTTGCCATATTCCGTTTACGTGGATGAACCAAATTTCCTGCGGACGCCAGCCAAAAACGCAGCCATCATCTCGTTTTGCGAGCAAAAGGTTTGGCCGAAAATCAAGCCAGAGGAAGGAGAGAAACCCCCTCCTCGTTTAAAGACGCTAGCCAGCCTTGCCATAATATACAGCCACAGGCCTATCCATAACATACCATACTTCCTTCCTAAGATTAAGGTACCATAAATCTCCTTCAGCCTGAGAAAAGGTACGTGACGGACGATTAAATCTGTTGGCATTTTTTAAAAGTAATAAATAAATGTCAAGTATAGAGTTTCTGTCAATCTCTCCACAATCCCGGTGGTTAAATGTGACTCGGGTGCCAAGAATTAATTATCCAAAAATAAAAAGAGGAAGGTTTTCAGTGAAGGAAACAATCTCTCTATCCACCCTTGATCGACGTTGAGATATGGACTTCAAAATGGAGGGGGAAATCTGTCGAACAAGGAAAGGAAAAACGACCAAGCAAAGCACAACACCTGGAATACTATAACTCAAGAGCTCCAAAGCTCCGGATCTTAAATTTTAATGCTTGATGGCTGCCGTATCAACTTTGGATCTGACAAGAGAAGAGGAGAGAAGAAAGACAAATGCCGAAACTATCTGATGGCAGGAGATAAGACACAAACAAGGAAGGGGCATATTTCATCCAGGGTTGCACTGACTCATCGTGGTCCATTGTCCATACCATCCATCCATCCGAACAAGCATTCTTATTTTTTTTTAATCTGTGGAATATTTGCACCGAAGATAAGCAGGGACATAAAGTTACATCGTTCCTGCATTGAATTTTAAGGAAAGAAAGGTTCTTCGAGGCCAAATGGGTACTCCTAGGAATACTCATCTCAAACGATTTAAGCCCCAGAGCTCACTGTAACAGCATTGCCAAAAAGGCATTAAAAGTTGTTAACCTAATCTTGCAAAGCTTCTTCTCTGGTAACACTTTACTGCAAACTAGGGCATACAAAACCTTTGCCAGACCAATCCTCGAATGCAGCTCGTCTGCCTGGAATTCTCAGTGCATATCTGACATTAATACAATTGAAGAGAGTCCAGAGGTATTTCACGAGAAGAGTCCTCCACTCCTCTGCTTGCAATAGAATCCCTTCTACCACCATGCTCGAAATTTTGGGCTTGGACAACCTGGAACTACGCCTCCTACAGTCCGATCGAAGCGTAGTACACAAAATTGTCTGCTACAACCTCCTACCTGTCAATGACTACTTGAGCTTCAACCTCAATAATACTCGGGCAAACAATCGATACAAACTCAAGGTCAACCGCTCCAAACTCGGTTGCAGAAAATACGACTTCAGCCGCAGAGGGGTCAACACCTGGAATGCTCTACCCGACTCCGTTGTTACATCCTCAAACCCCCCACAGCTTCAACCTCAAACTGTCTACTGTGGATCTCCTCACCCCATTCCTGAGAGGTCCTTAAAGGGGGCGTGCATAAGCTCACCAGCTTGCCTACCGTCCCTCTCCTACTGTCCCCATTTATTTGTCCCCATTTCCTTCACTCGTGTCCATGTTTATACTTATACCTGTTAATTTGTGCATGTTTGACCAACTAACTAACTAAAATAAAATAAAATAAATAAATAAAGCATGTTAAAATAATACTCGTAAAATGCAAAAATGCACCATTTCATCTGGGAAAAAAAAGTTTGCCAAGTTAAGTAACATTTACTTAGGAAGGGAAAGAGAGAGAAGGTGGCGCAGTGGTTAAATGCAGCACTGGAGGCTACTGCTAGATAAGCAGGTCAGCGGTTCAAATCTCACCGGCTCAGGGTTGACTCAGCCTTCCATCCTTCCGAGGTGGGTAAAATGAGGACCCAGATTGTTGGGGGCAATATGCTGACTCTCTGTAAACCGCTTAGAGAGGCCTGAAAGGCCTATGAAGCGGTATATAAGTCTACTGCTATTGCTATTGCTATGGTTTGCAAACAGAAGTCCACAATTTCTGCTTCTCTTTTAACAGCCACCATGATTTTTTTTTAAATAGCTAATAAGTGAATTCACTCTCAGAAGAGATAACGGTTTAATCTGTAATTATAATTATAATTACACATGCCCACTTCGAAGACCACCCAACAGATGGAGAGAGAGGGAGCTAGAACACCAGGGTGAAAGATTGAACAAAAAATAAAAGTATCTCTTGAAGTTTTTGCTTCAGATATCAACCCTGTTCAGATGAAGATGATAACATGAGAGTTATAATCTTAAATCCAACTGGGTATTATGAAATCCTGGATTAATCAACACCGATGATTAATTTTGTGGCTTATGATCTTCTCATTATTAAGGCCGGCCTCTTTCCATTCTCAAGTATATCAAAAAGTATTTAAGTAAGGCGTTTGACAAAATAGACGGTACCCTACTTCTTGCTAAGACAGAAAAATGTGGGTTAGGCAGCCTCACTTCTATATGGATTTGTATATAACTGGCTGACCAGCTGCACTCAAGGTGTCCCATTTCAATTTAAAGTAAAGAACGAAAACTCCTTAGCCAAATGCCCACGTTTTCAAGATAAAGACAGTTTTGTTCCTTCTCTCTCTCTCTCTCTCTCTCTCTCTCTCTCTCTCTCTCTTGGCTTGGCACGATATGTAAGAGGAATCAAGAATGAGGAACGTGTTTAAAATGTCAGAGGTGACTTTTTTCATATTCCTATCCAGAGAGTCACATTTTATAAGATGTAACCAGTTTTCTCCCCTTCCACTTGATTTATGAAAACTTCAATTTAAAAAGAGTGGGGAGAAACCAAGACTTATATTGCCCTTAAATGTCAGTCAACCTTAAGACCAAGGAACGGTGCTCTGCTTTTCAAATGTCACTAAGACTTCTCATAAAAAAAAATGGAACAAAATCTCTGCTTAGTTCACACACTGTAAAATCTCATTTTCAAATGTTTCTGATCGATCTTTCTTTCCTCTGCCACAGCAGAATAAAATAAAAGTCAAACTGTGTATATCCTTACTTGCACTGTAGAATTATTCTCTGCAATTAGGACATATATAGTAATAAATAACTAGAATTATTATCATACTCAGGATTATTGTTATATATTGATGACAGAAGTCCAAAATTGCCCTACGTTTCTATAATACTTCGAAGCTCATTTTTAACGTTTTAGGAAACGAAGCTAAAAAAACAAACAAATGAAAAATTCTGAAACTCTAAAAAGAAAACAAAAAATTACTGCAGATATTATTTCTTGGGGGGGGGGGGGGGGAGAGAAGACTTCCCTAATATAAATTGTCCAAGCCCTCTTAAACCTTTGTTCTCCATCACTCCTATGCAACTGGAAGGGAAATACCATCCAAGAAATTGCAGACTAATTTAGAAATTGGTTCATTTGAGATACAGTTCTCATACTCAATTCTGCGAAAGTTTGGAAACGTGACGCAACCGATGTCTTGCATGAACCAAGCAACGGACTTAATCAGCAAGTCTGAATGGAAAACAAACTGTTTCTCTCCCGTTTTGCTGGGTATCCCTCAGTGGTGGGTTTCAAAAAATTTCCGAACCTACTCTGTGGGTGTGGCCTCCTTTGTGGGAGTGGCTTGCCGGCCATGTGACCTGGTGGGAGTGGCTTGCCGGCCATGTGTTTTCTTTCTCTCTCTCTCTCTCTCTCTTTCCTTCCTTTTGTCTCTCTGTCCCTTTTTCCTTTTTTCTTTCATCTCTCTCTCACTTTTTCTTTCTTTTTTTCCTTTTTTCTTTATTTATTTCTTCCTTTCTTTCTCTTTCTCTCTCTCTGTGAGTCTGTCTGTCTGTCTGCCTGTCTGTCTGTCTGTCTGCCTGCCTGCCTGCCTGCCTGCCTGCGTGTGTGTGTGTGTGTGTCAGTGGTGGGTTTCAACATTTTTTGGAACCTCTTCTGTAGGTGTGGTTGCCTGCTTTCTGGGTCCACTGGTGGAACCTCCTCTAACCGGTTCTGTAGATTTGACGAACTGATTCTACCGAACTGGTGTGAACTGGTGGGAACCCACCTCTGGTATCCATGAAGATTCTCCATCATCCAGGCCATGGTTTCCCCAAAGGTGCTTTTACAAAAGGCAACTGGACGAGGGCAGGAGTGGGATTGAAAAACATTAGCAACCGCTTCTCTGCCCGGTTGATGGGTGGGCGTGGTCATGGTGGGTGTGGCCTACTTTGGTCTCCTGCACCACGGTGGGGGGTGGGGTATTTTCACCCTCCTCAGGCTCTGGAAGCTTTCCACGAGCCTCTGGGAGGGTGAAAACGGCCTCCTCCGGGCTCTAGAGGCCCTCCGGAGGCCGGAAACGAGCCCATTTTTGGACTTCTGGGAGACCCGTTTTTCGCCCTCCCAGACCCTACGCGGGGGGCTCTGCAGTTACCTGGCATGGTGAACGGGCCCAGGAACAGAGACTCTCGGGAGGGGAGAGGTGGCTGTGCCATCCGGTCCTTGCAATAACCGGTTTGCCTGAACTGGTGTGAACCGGCTGAATCTCACTCCTGGACTTGGGATACCGGGTCCGTTCAGGGAATGTCAAGAAACATGGTGCCCGATTTCTTCTTCTTTTTTGTCTTTTCTGAAAGGCCTTCTTCACTTCTCCCTAGGGTAGGGCTTATTATGTGAACGTGGAATTTCTTCCACTCCTCGTCAGTTTAAACACTTTACTCGTCCTAAAATAAGAGCTGTTGTGGCAACACTTCATGACCGTACATATTTTTGCTAAAGAAAATTAACAAGAAGCAACGGTAGTATTTTAATTAGCCCGGTTCGCAGTGACTAAGCATGTAGCAAGGTTGGAGTTTAATGTCGTGTATTTAACTTATTTTAATGGTGTTTTCATTTATCCTTCCGTTAATTGTGGGAATGCAGAAATTCAACATCCTAGGAGGAATCCACATGGCCAGTTGAAGACCTGGGCAAATGCATTAACGGGTAAGCTAATAACGGATGTACTAACGGGTAAGCTGGTTGGATTCAGGAGGTGGGTTTGAAGAAGTGGAATTAACAAGGAACAAAGTTTGCGACGGTGACGAATACCTGTAACTCGGGTGTAGGATGAGGGTGGACATTCGTTCTCCGAGCTTGTGGGTTGGTTTTTGAACGTTTCGTTACCAGACTAAGTAGCATCTTCAGCGGAATTTAGGGAATGTGAGTAGTTCCTCTGCTTATAAGGACTTTGTGTGGTCAGTAGGTCTTGTGATGGGAGGAATCACGTCAGGTGAGGGTCATGTCAGGTGAATGTCAACTCCCAAAGCTGCCATAGTAAGAGAAGGGGGGAGCGCATTCCATCCATACTTTCGGCTGAAGTCGGATCTCAGATGATTGCAGCAGGCTTGGGAGGGGTGCACCTCATTGGGGAATGTGATTTATGACACAGACTGAGGGGAGGGAAGGAATAGGGATAAAATTCAGCTATAACTCAAACAAAGCTTACATCTGACTGCGAAAAGACCTTGCCTAATGGTGATCCTAAGAAATGACTAGTTTTGTATTGAAACTTGGCTCGATACTCATGAATCAATTAGGGTATTTTTTAGGAAACCTGACAGTGAGGGCCTTGTGATGGGCCTTGGCATTCCACAAAGAACTCCATCAGCCCATGGACTTACAACTACCCTCAGAATTCAAACCAACTGCACAACCAATCAGTTGATTTTGACTGAAGAAGTTACTCGAATGAGTAACGAAACGTTCTCGGTTTGAATAAACTCCAGTCCAGTTCAATGGTGGGTTTCCATTTTTTTTCACTACCGGTTTGCTTGTGCTTGCACGCGTGACGGCGGGTGGGCGGAGCCTCCTGCCGTCGCCACTACCATTTCGCCCAATCTGGGCCGAACCGGCAGAAACTTACCTCTGGTCCAGTTGCCAGAATTTAACTCGGTTTAGATATTACGTTCCTTGCCTTCATGGAGGGGGAAGGACACTCACAGTAGGAGTTGATTCTTGCTTGTTTTGTTTCTCCTGTGCTTCCACCCAGCCACTCCACGGAGCCCATTCAAAACAGAGCAAGCTCCCACTGAGAAAATAGATGCTTTGCATCCCTAATACCAGTGCAGACCTAACTACATGTTCAGCTGAAAACAATGTTTTGTGGAAAGCGGAGAGAATACGCATTGCGGCTCGGTCTGTGGATTCAGATCTAGCCAATGGAAATACTGCAACCAATTTTGGTCACCACACTGCAAAAACGCCGTTGAGGTCTTGGAAAAAGTGGAGAGAAGAGCAATGAAGATGATCAAAGGCCTGGAGACTAAACCATGTGAAGAACAGCTGCATGTTTTGGGGTCTGGCTAGTCTGAAGAAAAGAAGGATTAGGGGAGACAGGATAGCCGTCTTCCAATATCTCAGGGGATGCCACAAAGAAGAGGGAGTCAAGCTATTCTCCAAGGCACCTGAGGGCAGGACAAGAAGCAATGGGTGGAAACTCATCAAGGAGAGAAGCAACTTAGAACTAAGGAGAAACTTCCTAACGGGGAGGACAATTAACCAGTGGAGCAGAAGTTGCCTTCAGAAGTTGTGGGGGCTCCATATCATTGGAGGTTTTAAAGAAAAGACTGGACAGTCACTTGTCTGAGATGGTCTAGGGTCTCCTGCTTGAGCAGGGAGCTAGACTAGAAGACCTCAAAGGTCCCAGTGATTTCACTAAACAATTAAATGGTTTACAGAGTCAGCCAATTGCCCCTAACAATCTGGGTCCTCATTTTACTGACCTCGGAAGGACAGAAGGCTGAGCCAACCTTGAGCCAGTCAGGATCGAACTGCTGGCAGGGGCAAAGTTTGCCTGCAATGCTGCCTCCTAACCCCTGCACCACTTGGGTTTACAGAGGCATCACCGTTGACCTCCTTAAACAAATGGAGGCAGAGTTTTAGGAGGAAATGCTGTAGTTATTTATTTATTTATTTATTTATTTATTTATTGTTCCTTTCCTTCTGCCATAGTCACTCTCTGGCCTTTCCGTGACAAAATTGAGCACTGTTTAAAAGCAATAACTGCACGGTTGGTTTTCCAGTAGCCATGTTATACCTCCAAGTCACAGGTCCTAGCAATTCCCGCTCTCCCTCTCTCAGGATTTCCTTTCTAATAAACTGTTTGTTTTTTTTACTTTTCATTTCACTTAAATATGAGCCAGCAGTCTCCGGTGACAGCTAAAAAAGCTAATATAGCAATGGCACTTAGACTTATACACCGCTTCACAGTGCTTTTACAGCCTTCTCTAAGCGGTTTACAGAGTCAGCCTCTTGCCCACAACAATCTGGGTCTTCCTTTTACGCATCTCAGAAGGACGGAAGGCTGAATCAACCTTGAGCCGGTCAGGATCGAACTGCTGACAGTGGGTAGAGTTAGCCTGCAATACTGCATTCCAACCACTGGGAGGGAAGGAAGGAAGGAAGGATGGACTAGCAATGGCACTTAGACTTATATACCGCTTCACAGTGCTTTTACAGCCCTCTCTAAGCGGTTTACAGAGTCAGCCTCTTGCCCCCAACAATCTGGGTCCTCATTTTACCCACCTAGGAAGGATGGAAGGCTGAGTCAACTTTGAGCCAATCAGGATCGAACTGCCAGCAGTGGGGAGAGTTAGCCTGCAATACTGCATTCCAACCACTGGGAGGGAAGGAAGGAAGGAAGGATGGACTAGCAATGGCACTCTGACTTATATACCGCTTCACAATGCTTTAACAGCCCTCTCTAAGCAGTTTACAGAGTCAGCCTCTTGCCCCCCAACAATCTGGGTCCTCATTTTATCCATTTCAGAAGGAGGGAAGGCTGAGTCAACCTTGAGCCAGTCAGAATTGAACTGCTGGCAATGGGAAGAGTTAGCCTGCAAAAGGGCATTCTAACTACTGGGAGGGAGGGAGGGAGGGAGGGAGGGAGGGAGGGAGGGAGGGAGGGAGGGAAGGAAGGAAGGAAGGAAGGAAGGAAGGAAGGAAGGAAGGAAGGAAGGAAGGAAGGAAGGACTAGCAATAGCACTTAGATTTATATACTGCTTCACAGTGCTTTAACAGCCCTCTCTAAGCGGTTTACAGAGTCAGCCTCTTGCCCCCCAAAACCTGAATCCTCATTTTACCAACCTCAGAAGGACGGAAGGCTGAGTCAACCTTGAGCCTGGTGGGATTTGAACTGCCAGATTGCAGGTAGCCGGTAGGCAGAAGAAGTAGCTTGCAGGACTGCACTCTTACCACTGTGACACCGCAGCTCGTGTGAAAACGGTCCTAAGTTGCTTTTTGGAGGGCCGTCGTAACTTCAAATGGTCACTAAATGAATTGTTGTTAGCTGAGGACTGCCTGTATTATGGGACATATTTTTGGAGGATTTTTTTTTAAGGGGGTGTCTTTTATTCGAGCAGGTTGGCAAATATGAATTGCACTGGCGCCAAGGCATTTCTGCAACAGCGTCAAACTAAAAAGAAGACAGAAGGTCGATGACGTTTATTGAACATTAGCAGATCACCAACTTCATTGTATTTAAGTATAAGGACAATAAAGATTATACTTATAACCCAACATTGCCTGGGTATTTATTTATAGGGGGAAAATGTCTGGACCAAACGTAATTTCTAATGTTGGATTTTCTCCCCTTGTGGAGACTGTGAAGCTGTTAATATGGCAACTCCACTGTGGTGTACAGTAGAATCCATTTTGAGGCAGTACAGTAGAAGTCATTTGAAGGCACAACAGGCTGCATCTTAACAGAACACCCCCCCCCAAGGGGTATTAGGGGTATCTTACGCCCACAGTATTTGTCTCCAGAGAGTAAGACATCAGTGTACCAAGTTTGATTGAAATTGCTTGAGGCGCTCCAGAGTTATACTGGAACATACATACAAACACACAACCATTTTTATACATACTGAACAAAACAACATAAAACTTAAGCAAACTTTGGAAAACCCTTCCTCTGGCTGTTTATGTTATATTGAATTGGATACAGGCATCCATTAAATTCCTTTCTCCTCCCCCCTCCCCCCCCCCCCGATTGGTATTAACAGGGACTTTGCATTTTCAATATGCCGCAAACGTTTTTTGCTAGCAAATCATCCTAAAGATTTGTCAATAATTCAAACCATAGGGGGAAAAAGAAAACCTGTTTCATAAATTAGATTTTGCCTGATGAAATGGCCCAACTTAGATAAAATAGGTTAGACTCAACGCTGTCTTCCGATTGGTTTAGTTTCGTTCACTTTAATGCACATTTGTTTCAGCGGAGCCGATAAACATAACTTCTTTTTAAAGAAATAAATACACACTGGGGGATTGATCATTTGCAAGGAACCGCTTACCCCACCAGTCAATGCTGAACCTCAGAGGACACGGATCAGAGATTGCTAGTCCCTCGTGGCTTTATGGAAACATCAGTAACTGCCACACCCTTACTGGGTATCGAACCTGTGCTGTATTGCACCTTAGGCAGATGTGTTAACCACTAAGCCACAGAGTTCGACTCCTTATCAGCCAAGCCAGGGTGAAAGGTATCTATTTAAAGTTATGGCTAGCTGATGAGAGCTAAATAGCTTGAAATAGATCTACACTAGTCTCCCTTTATTTATTTATCAGCACAAATACAACAAATGTAACAAAAAGGCAACAGTAAAAATATTGGGTTTCTGTCTGGATGGTCTCTTGTGACGAGCCGAAGGACAGAGAATGGAAGTAGTGACCTTCCTCCCATATTTGGGCATACCGGGGGTTGTAACTTTAAATAGATACCTTTCACCCTGGCTTGGCTGATAAGGAGTCGAACTCTGTGGCTTAGTGGTTAACACATCTGCCTAAGATGCAATACAGCACAGGTTCGATTCCCAGTAAGGGTATGGCTAGCTGATGAGAGCTAAATAGCTTGAAATAGATCTATACTAGTCTCCCTTTATTTATTTATCAGCACAAATACAACATATATACACACACACACACACACACACACACACATATTTGAAAGGTTTTTCTTTCATCAGGCACCAGGAGCATCAAAATATCCTCTCCGTGGCTGTTACGATGTGTTCAGATTGATTTTCCTTTTCCTGTAAGTGCCAGGATGTTAACGTTGTTAAGCTGCTAAGTGGGGGAAACTGCACAGATGATGAAAAACAATGTTGGTATAAAAGCAAGATCAGGCGTGTATGAATCTGATTTAGGCACCACAAGGGGATCGTAGCTTTCTATCCCAGCAATGGAGCAGAATTTAATAGCTTATCTAGGACTGTTCACCGAACGATGAATATTCGATTGCAACTCTCGGGCTCGTATTCCTTAGCGCTGTTTCCGTGGGCTTAGAGGCTTATGTGGTAGACCCTATTTTACGTCGTATCTCTGGGTAGTTTATATAACCTGTCCCGTAAAGTAAGAGAGTTGAAATAATGGATTTGCTTACTCAAGCCCACCCACAGACTCAGAGGCCCCAGGAAGAACCCCAAGGAGGAAGGTTCGGGCAGTCCTGGTCAGGAGGTTGCGAAAGGGGATCACGAGACCCCCGTCACACGAAAAAGTGGGAATCACAGGACCCCGTGACAATGCAACTGTCATAAATATGAGCCGGTTGACAGGCACCTGAATTTTGATCAAGTGGTTATGGGGAAGAAGCAGGAGGGAGGAGGGGGAGCGGGGGAGGAAGAGAAGAAGAAGAAGAAGAAGAAGAAGAAGAAGAAGAGGAGGAGGAGGAGGAGGAGGAGGAGGAGGAGGAGGAGGAGGAGGAGGAGGAGAAAAAGAAGAGGTGGAGGAAGAAGAAGGAGGAGGTGAAGAAGGAGGAGGAGAAGGAGGAGGAGGAGGAGGAGAAGAAGAAGAGGAGGAGGAGGAGGAGGAGGGGAGGAGGAGGAGGAGAAGGAGGAGGAGGAGAAGAAGAGGAGGAGGAGGAGGAAGAGGAGAAGAAGAAGAAGAAGAGGAAGGGGAAGGGGAAGGGGAAGGGGGGAGAAGGAGAAAAAGAAAAAGAAAAAGGAGAAAAAGAAGGGGAAAAAGAAGGGGGAAAGAAGGAGGAGGAGGAGAGGAGGAGAGGAGGAGAGGAGGAGAGGAGGAGAAGAGGGAGGAGAAGGAGAATGAGAAAAAGGAGAAAAAGAAGAGGAAAAAAGAAGAGGAAGAGGAGAAGGACAACAACAACAATTACCCGGAGGAAGGGCTTGCCTTCAGACGTTCTGTGTGCTCCATCACTGGAGGATTTTAAGAAGAGATTGCAGAGCCTCCTGTCTGAAATGGCCTAGGGTCTCCTGCTTGAGCAGGGGGTTGGACTAGAAGACCTCCAAGGTCCCTTCCAGCTCTATTCTGATTGATAGTGCTTATAAGGGTGAAAAATGGCCCCAAGACTCTTTTTTTCACTACCGTTGTGACTTCAAACGGTCACTAAACAAACTTGTCGTAAATCCAGGACTCCCTGTACAGAATCCAGACTGAAGCCCGGGAAAACCCCATTAGCAAGACAAAAAGAACTTTTCTGTCTAATTTATGCTCTGAGCTCGGAAGCCAATTGCACAGGCATTGCCAAGATTCCTCCCCAGACAGATTTCTTTGGCCCGAGAACAACGTAGATATAAGATTGCTTCTGATTAGCCAAAAAAAAAAAAAATTAAAATTATTCATTTGGGTCTCTGAACTCCTGCTAATGGCCTTCTAATAGATGTCACCATGATTCAAGTTTTTCAGCTGTCTTAACCAAGATGGTATTAGGACTTAGATGATACGTGTAGTCCACAATGGAGCTGCATCTACACGGAGGGAAGTATGCAGTGGGGGACACCAAATCTCTGTTTTAGGCCCAGGACTTTTCAACATCTTCATCAATGATTTGGATGAAGGAATAAATAACTCATCAAATTTCCAGAGGACACCAAGCTGGCAGGAATAGCCAACACTCCCGAAGACAGGCTTAAGATACAGAAGGATCTGGACAAACTTGAACATTGGGCACTATCTAAGAAAATGAAATTCAACGTTGAAAAGAGTAGGGTTCTACATTTAGGCAAGAAAAACCAAATGCACAGGTACAGTATAGGTGGTACCTTGCTCAGTAGTAGTAAGTGTGAGAGGGATCTTGGAGTCCTAGTGGACAAGCATTTAAATAGGAGCCAGCCTTGTGTTATAGCAGCCAAAAAAGCCAACACAGTTCTAGGCTGCATCAACAAAGGGAGAGAATCAAGATCATGTGAAGGGTTAATACCACTTTATAAGGCCTTGGGAAGGCCACACTTGGAATATGGCATCCAGTTATGGTCACCACGTTGTAAACAATATGCATAGACTCTGGAAACAGTGCAGAGAAGAGCAAGAAAGAGGATTAGGGGACTGGAGGCTAAAACATTTGAAGAATGGTTGCAGGAACTGGGGATGTCTAGTTGAATGAAAAGAAGGACTAGGGGAGACATGACAGCAGCCTTCCAATATCTCAGGGGCTGCTCCAAAGAAGAGGGAGTCAAGCTGTTCTCCAAAGCACCTGAGGGTAGAACAAGAAGCAATGGGTGGAAACTAATCAAGGAGAGAAGCAACTTAGAACTAAGGAGAAATTTCCTGACAGTTAGAACAATTCATCAGTGGAACAGAACTTGCCTCCAGAAGTAATGAAAACTTCAACACTGGGAGTTTTTAAGAAGAGATTGGATATCCATTTGTCCATTTATTTATTTTATGCATTTATTTTAGTCATCAAAGTCCTAACTCTTCTCCCGTGTGGAAGATACTGTCAGTGGAATTGTGATTCTACTTCCATCAAATAAGGAGACTTGCTCATAATATTTGATTTTTTCCAGATATTGTCTTACAAGGATTGAATTATTTCTTTTCTACAGTGCTGGGCTCTTCTCATTTCACCAAATATAAACCCCACCCAACAACAACAACAAAAAGAATTTGGAAAGCCATCTGAATCTAACAATTTAGGGTCCACTAGGGGAAAAAAACAATCATGTAATACTCTTCTTCCAAGATTTCCAGTCTACAGAAAAGAATGACCAGGGAAGACATGATAGCAGTCTTGAGAGGCTGCCCCAAAGAAGAGGGGGGGTCACTTATTTTCTAAAACACCTGAAGGAAGGACAAGAAGCAATGAGTGGAAACTAATCAAGGAGAGAAGCAAACTAGAATTGAGAAGAGACTTCCGAACAGTGAGGACAATCAACCAGTGGAACAGAAGTTTCCTCCAGAAGTTGTGGGTTCTTCATCACTGGAGGTTTTTAAGAAGAGATTGGACAGCCACTTGTCTGAAATTGTATGGGGTCTCCTGCTTGAGCAGGGGGTTGGACTAGAAGACCACCAAGGCCCCTTCCAGCTCTATTCTGATTGATTGACTGATTGAAATGGTCTACGGTCTCCTGCTTGAGCAGGGGGCTGGGCTAGAAGACCTCCAATGTCCCTTCCAACTCTATTCTGATTGGTTGGTTGGTTGGTTGGTTGGTTGAAATGGTCAAGGGTCTCCTGCTTGAGCACGGGATTGGACTAGAAGACCTCCAAGGTCCCTTCCAGCTCAATTCTGATTGTCTGATTGATTGATTTTTGAAATAGTTTTGGTGTCCAATTGCATTTTGGTTGAGCGAAGAAGAGGAAGGGGTAATCAGTATTGAGAAGGAAAAAACTTCACTGCAGGAATTCCCATCCGCACAACCATTTTCACTCTGGTGCAGATGGCAGCCATTCAAGGCATCCACGAATTACCATCTGGCCCCTGATCATGGCAGGAGCTTCCTGCTAGCTACAGCCGCAGACAACATCTGCTTCAGAAATGCAGGCCCAATTTGACACATCACAAGGCCTCCGGCGACAATGTCCACGCCTTCTTCCTGCTGAGCAGATTGGGCAAAGTTGGAGGAAGAACCAAATCCAACAGAGAAGGACACGTCCTTGGCTCTTCCATGGCCGTCCCAGCATTGGGAGGAGATCCAACTGTCCCCATCCCGTCGTTCAATCTTCATCCATTCAATCTTCTCCACACTCTTTGTCATTAAAACGTATCTGTACAGTTCAGTGGCTTTAACCTCCATGGTTGAGCTTAGCATGAGAAAAGTCTTAATTTCTCCTCTAACATTACCATGTGATTTAAGAAAAAAAAATTGAAGCATGCATCCCTTCTTCTCCTAAATTTTCATAGGGGAAGGCATGTATGAGTTTGTTGTGGCCTGACAGTGGCCAGCAGAGCTGGCAGCAGATTCGGACAGTGAGGAGGTTGGGGAGGAAGATGGGCCAGTCCTGGAGTCTGGGGAAGGCTCCTGGGCTCTGATGAGGGCTCTGTGTCGGAGGCAGAGAGGGGGCCAGGGCCGTATGCCAGTTATCAGCTGCCTTCAGAGTCAGACATCAGTGCGGCAGAAGAACAGCTGGAGCCTGTTCCCAGTGTCCGCATGCACAGAGTTGCCAGACGAAGAGAACAGCTAAAGAACAGGGGTCGACTTGGGAGTAAGGCCACAGGTGGACGGTGAATGGCCCCTCCCAGAGGACATAAAAGAGGAGCAAAAGGGGAGTGGAGTTTGCAGGAGACCATTAGTTCATTCCAGGATTGTGGTGTCTGAAAGATATCGGCCATTCTCCAAGCCTGATCAAGATCTGTCATTGTGAACTCTCTTGAAAGACTGTGGGAGAGGAAAGACTCGGCTGGAGTGGAATTCACTGTCAATTAAATAAAAGAGGTTTATCAGGACGAGGACTCAGCTTCATGCTGGGGAAGCCTCAGTCAGAAGAGAGTTTTAGTGCACATCAGAGATGGAGAGACAGAGAAAGAGAGGATTCTCTTAAGTCTTCAATGTCTTAAATTTTATTATAATAAAAAAAGCCCTCCTTAATCAGTCAAAACATTTATCCAAACTTTTGTCCAACTTTATAAGTATTTAACCCTTAATGATGTTGATATCCACATATATTACAGATTCTCTCTGCACCACAGAAACAAGCCTGCTAATTCAGTTTAACATCCAGTATTATATTCTAATATTAATATACCCAAATGGACAATATTTAGCAGAAGGAAAATTCTGCTTTTATAATAGTCTTAGGCAATCCAGT
Source organism: Thamnophis elegans (assembly GCF_009769535.1). Classification (NCBI taxonomy): domain Eukaryota; kingdom Metazoa; phylum Chordata; class Lepidosauria; order Squamata; family Natricidae; genus Thamnophis; species Thamnophis elegans. Next base: position 75,939,516 of record NC_045549.1, on the reverse strand, counting down.
TCCATCATCAAAAGCAACTGACTTTCTTCAAAGCCGTTTCCTTAAACATTCATTCTTTTTCCCGTACGGATATAACGCTAATACTTTGACAATATATCTCACTTTTACTGCAGTGGATGATAGATTGATTGATTAGGGATTTGCTACAGACTTACAGATAATTGCACAATGATCCGAATTTGCACTGGACTATTCCCAATGGTTCCGAATGGTGGGAATAAGCACAATTTAAAGGAAAAAGAGAGAACAAAACAGATTTGGCTGGTGCAAAATGTTCCTGCTTACAAAAATGGTGTTTATTCCATAGAATAAAAAAAAAGTAAAAAAAAATAATAAAAAAAAAAATAAAAAAGCGGCACAGAAACCGCTTTGGTCGCATTGATTGATGATCTCTGGAGAGCCAGAGATGAAGGACATTCCTCCATCCTGGTCCTCCTTGACCTCTCAGCGGCTTTCGATACCATCGACCATGGTATCCTTCTGCGACGACTGCGGGGGGTGGGAGTGGGAGGCACCGTGCTACGGTGGTTCTCCTCCTACCTCTCGGACAGGTCGCAGTCGGTGTTAGTGGGGGGGCAGAGATCGTCCCCTAGGCCCCTAAATTATGGGGTGCCTCAGGGTTCGGTCTTATCCCCCCTGCTATTCAACATCTACATGAAACCGCTGGGAGAGATCATCCGCAGGCACGGGATTAGATACCATCAATATGCGGACGATACTCAATTGTATCTGTCCGCCCCGTGCCAACTCAATGAAGCGGCAGATGTGATGAGCCGGGGTCTTGAGGCCGTTATGGACTGGATGAGGGTTAACAAGCTTGTGCTCAACCCAGAAAAGACCGAGTGGCTGTTGTGTTTTCCTCCCAAAGATTTGACTAATATTCCAACACTCAGGCTGGGGGGTCAAATTTTGCACCCCTCAGAGAGGGTTCGCAACTTGGGAGTCCTCCTGGATCCACAGCTGTCATTCGACCACCACCTAACGGCTGTGACCAGGGGGGCATTCGCCCAGGTTCGCCTGGTGCGCCAGTTGCGACCCTACCTGAATCGGGAGGCTCTCACAACAGTCACTCGGGCCCTTGTGATCTCTAGGCTGGAATACTGCAATGTGCTCTACATGGGGCTGCCCTTGAAGAGCATCCGGCGGCTTCAGCTAGTTCAGAACGCAGCCGCGCGAGTGATTGCGGGTGCACCTCGATTCACCCGCATAACACCTATCCTCCGCGAGCTGCGCTGGCTGCCTGTCGATCTCCGGATGCGCTTCAAGGTGCTATTAATCACCCATAAAGCCCTACATGGCAGTGGATCTGGATACTTGAGAGACCGCCTCCTGCCAATTACCTCCCTGCGACCAATAAGATCCCATAGACTAGGCCTCCTCCGTATTCCATCGGCCAGCCAGTGTCGGCTGGCAACCACAAGGAGGAGGGCCTTCTCAGCAGTAGCCCCGGCCCTTTGGAACGAGCTCCCCGTAGAGATTCGCACCCTCTCCACCGTCCAAGCCTTCCGCATAGCCTTGAAGAACTGGCTCGCCCGTCAGGCCTGGGGATAAGGATAGTTGCCCCTCCCGAATGATGAATGTATGTTGCCTACCATTTTATTACATGTCTTCTATCTTGATGTTTGTGTTCCCCCCTTCCCAGTTTTATGTGAGCCGCCCTGAGTCCCCTCAGGGAAAAGGGCGGCCTACAAATTCTAATAATAAACTCCATCTACGCTGGGATCAATAAATCACTTCAGATCCTTATCTTGTGAAGAATAGTACACTAAGTCTATTATTTGTATTATTTGCACAAAAACACGAAGATGCATTTTCTTCATGTTGAGTTAAAACAAATCAGTTCTGGCTTCCAAAATTCTTGATGAATCTCCCAAGGGTGGGATTTGCATATGGTGTGGGTAAGAATGAACAGAAGCACAGAAATGAGAAATGGATCGCGCAAGTTGAATCGTGCCTGTTGCATGCCTTGTTAAGGACACATTTGGAAGATTTGCATCCAGTTTTGGTTGCCACGATGTAAAAAAAGATGTGGAGACTCTAGAACAGTGTTTGTCAACCTTGACAACTTGAAGATGTCCGGACTTCAACTCCCAGAATTCCCCAGCCAGCATTCGCTGGCTGGGGAATTCTGGGAGTTGAAGTCCGGACATCTTCAAGTTGCCAAGGTTGAGAAACACTGTTCTAGAAAGAGTGCAGAGAAGAGAAACCAAGATGATTAGGGGACTGGAGGATAAAACATCTAAAGAACAGTTGCTGGAATTGAGTATGTCTACTTGAATGAAAAAAAAAAGAACTAGGGGAGACATGATAGAAGTCTTCCAATATCTCAGGGGTTGCCACAAAGAAGAGGGAGTCAAACTATTCTCCAAAGGACCTGAGTGTAGGACAAGAAGTAATGGATGGAAACTAATCAAAGAACCTAGAACTAAGGAAAAATATGATTAGGGGACAGGAGAATAAAACATATAAAGAACAATTGCAGGAACTGGGTATGTCTAGTTTAATAAACAGAAGGACTACGGATGAAATTATTGCAGTTTTCCAATATGTGAGGGTCTGTCACAAAGAGGAGAGTGGGGGCCAACCTATTTTCCAAAGCATCTGAAGTCGAGACAAGGAACAATGGATGGAAACCAATCAAGAAGAGAAGCAACTTAGAACTGAGGAGAAATTTCCTGACATTGAGAATAATTAATCCAGTGGAACAACTTGCCTCCAGAAGTTGTGAATGCTCCAACACTGGGAGTTTTTAAGAGATTTGTCTGAAATGGTATAGGGTTTCTTGCTTGAGCAGGGGGTTGGACTAGAAGACCTCCAAGGCCCCTTCCAACTCTGTTATTCTAGTCTATTCTTTTCTGATCATATTCTCCTGTCCTGTTTTTGCTTCAGTCAAGAGTCACATTCATGGGTGTGTTTTCATGTCATTTGGCAACAGTTAAAGGGATTTCTTGGCCAAACATGTTGCTGTATAAATATAAAATTCATCATAATTATCCTTGTATCCTATCCTCCTCCCATTTGTACTATGATTTTTTTTTTTGCTCTTAGTTTATGACCTTGCATTTTTAATCTAAATTAAATCTCTTGCTTGTTAATTTTCATACACTTTCCTAACTTTCAAGACTCTTCATTTATCTCTCTCCAAGTCCCATAATCTTCCAATCCGTCCTAATTTAGCATTACAGGAGCTGCGAATTGTGTTGTCGGGTGGATACTTGTGTGGTTGTGAGCCCATGGGCACACATATAATATACAAACACATTAAATAGCCCTGTGCATAGAACTGATCCTTAGTAAAACACTCTTTTCCCACTGATTATGTAAAAAAAAACAACACCACACCATTTCTCGTGGCGGGACACAGGGTCGTGAGTAGAAGCGGCCATTAAAATTAGAATAGGAGGATTGGCCAAAGTCCAATAACAGATGCAGAAGCCTCGCCCAGAAGAAGCTCCAATGGCTTTTAAAATAATAAAGTAGAAAGTAACGAAGCAAATGACAGAAATTGGATTTTGGTCACCATAATTGAAGAAAAGGCGTTGAAACTCTGGAAGGAGGGCAGCGAAGAGCAACACAAATGATTAGAAGCCTGGAGGACGAAGGCAAAAGCTCCAGATTTACAATATTTATATCCTGCCGTTATTGTTTTTACAAGTACCACATTTTTCAGAGTATAAGGTGCACTCCCCCCCCCCAAAAAAGGGTGAAAATTTAGGTGCGTCTTATATACTAAAAGTAGCGCCGCACACCCTCCGGCCCCCACCCTTTGGCCTCTGGCTCCCAGCAATTTGCCTCCTTGCAGCAAACAGCAAACAGTCCGTTTCAGTTTCAGCACAGCGTGATTAGCACAAAGAGCTGGTTGTCAGTTGGATCGGCCTCCCGACCATCAGCTGTTTCAGGCTGCAGGGACTGCCAAAGCCTATTGCCTCCTTTGGGCGCCCCATTTCTGACCTCCACATGCCCCATTTTCCCCCCATTCCAATCCCCGACGGCCAGAACAGGTGGAAAATGGGGTGCACGGAGTCCGAAAACGGTGTGTGCGGAGGCTGAAAACGGGATGCGGAAGCCGAAAACGGGATGCTTCCCATTCATCAATTTCACTTTTCCTTTTTGGCTGAGATGGCCCTGATCTAACACAATGGTGTGCTCCTTCTTTTATTCAAGATTTTGCTCTACAGCCTGAATTTTATATATCCCAGTTTTGCGCATTACATTTAAAGCCGAGTTCACTGTTGCATAAGGCATGGTTCTCTTTGGGCTAAATCAGATTTCCTGAGAGCCATTCCCCATTTCATAGCCCCACAGATAACTTAAACCTCAAGGTAACTTGACCTAAAAGCCTTATTTTCTCAAAATTCCTTCGAGGGAAGAAATTTCTGACTTCTCTTCCGGTTGCTCGGGGTCTCCAAGAACATAACTTTGCAAACTTTTGACAAAACTGCTTTCCTCACATGAGATTTCCAAACCTCCCAAGGCTCCAAACCCCCAAAATTAAGCAGGAAAATTCTTCTTTTTAAAAAAATAAAATAAAAACTATGTGAAAGCTAGATGTGAAATTGTTTTGAAATAGTTTTAAAACATGATTTCTATTTACCTCACTTTAACATATTTTCACACCAAGACATTTCCATCTTTTAAGTACTTTTTTACTGTTTTGTTTTATACACACACAGAGAGAGGGGGGAATAATAATAATAATAAATATAAAATAATACAAATAATATAATTTCTCTATCATCTATCTATCTATCTATCATCTATCTATCTATCTATCTATCTATGAGAGAGAGAGAGAGAGAGAGAGAGAGAGAGAGAGAGAGAGAGAGAGAGAGAGAGAGAGAGAGAGAGAGAGAGAGAGAGAGAATAATAAAATCAGGGACATCCCAATGACTATTATATATCATAGCACAAATAGACGAAAAAATTACTTTAGCAATATTCTGGATTCATTTAAATATGCATTTTAAAGAGTGGATAATTGATGGTCCAGTGTGGTAGTGGTGTTTTAATTTTTAGATATCAGTTAATTTTTAAAAAAATCAGAATGTCTGTGAATTTAATCTTTTGCAAGATGCAGGATTTTTTTTTACTTAATTATCCTGCAATAGAGCTTCTACTCATGTTAAGCCCTGCATTCTAATCAAATTGATAGAGAAATAAATATCATTGATCTTAATGCTGTCTGGCGGTAATGAACAGCAAAGACGGAGATAATATTTTAAACTATTTTTTAGCCCAAGGAAGAATTTCATTGACTCTTAAACATATATAGTGCTTATTTGCCTGGGCAGACTAAAGATATTGTTTTCCACACCTATATTAATTATTTACCTGAAGACTGTCTCCAAAGCACATTTTTAAACAAATGCTTTTTTTAATTTCCTTTAGGCAACAAAGAATAGTACCCATTTTAGGGAAAGAAAATTTCTATTTTAATTGGTTTATGAAGACAAAACATTTGCTGTGACAGAGTTAAATGATTAACAGATTCCCCCAAATGCCTCTGGCATCGAATATCTATATTTTCATTAGCCTGGACTATTTATTTTCTTGATAAAATTAAAATTAGCAATGGAGTAAGTTTACTTTTTATGATGAACAAGTGACAAAAAAAAAAAAACCCTGTTAAATTATTCCATATGAAACGACAGCTTTTGTCCTATTAATTTCAGATTTATCGGGTTGTATAACCCTGGCTATTAAGATTTTTTAAAAATCCATTTTACAAAAAATGACGTTAATATCCTAAGAACAATAAATATCTCAATTAAGCAAAACAACATAAATGCATTTTGGAACCATTTTTAATCTTTATTTATTTATGGGGTTAAAAACAAAACAAAAAAATGACAAAAATAAGCCCACAAAGACATGGGGGTGAATGTGCAACACACCCAGACACACCATTGACTGGGTATTTATTGATGTCGAAGCATTTCTCTGACAGGGAGCCATTGAGAGGGGCCATCCTTCCCCCTACTCCCATGCCCATCATCCCTGCCCTCTCTCTGCCCCCGACCATGCGCTCCTCTTTTCCGCCCTGTCTACGATCCTGGCACTTTGCCCCAAATCCATCAGGCGCTTCCCCATTAGTCCACTGGAGGGCGAACATCATGTCTGGCTTTCCAGAGGAAGCTGCGAAGGAACTGACATCATAAACAATTGCCATTCTAGGACGCCGCACTTGCTCTCCTTAACGGCCCAGGCTCTCCCTTCTCACTCCCATGACATCGCAAACAATTGCCGCTCTAGGACGCCACACTCACTCTCCTTAATGGCCCAGACTCTCCCTTATCCCTCCCATGATATCGCAAACAATTGCCGCTCTAGGACGCCACACTCGCTCTCCTTAACGGGCAAGGCATTCAAGAGTTATGCTGGAACGAACACACACACACAGAAACACACACACACCAGAGGTGTTTTACACCATCACCACCCAAGTATTTGTTTCCAGAGGGTAAGTCATCTGTGTACCAAGTTTGGTTGAAATTGTTCGAGGCGTTCCAGAGTTATGCTGGAACATACATACATACATACATACATACATACATACATACATACATACATACATACAGCTTTTTATATATATATAAAAAAATAAAAAATCAAATAAAATCAAATAAAAAATAGATAAATAGATGAGGAAAGAAGAAGATAGATAATAATCTGTCGATCTGTACATAATAGTTGTATACAACAATTTCCATGAAAGATGTCCATATTTCATAGCTATCTTTGCTACACAATCTATGTCTGTCAGTTCTTTTTTTATATTAATTTTTTTATTTTTTATTTTCAAAACAAACACAACACATAAAATCTTCCTTCTTTACATACGGTAGAAAGTGTATCAGTTGGTTACAAAAGGCTTTCGTGCATCTTTTCTACAGTCAACAAGCATAATTCATATTAACTCAAGTATTTTAACTCGGATATTTATACATGTTACCCTTATACCTCCATTTTTATTTGACTATAATTGTTTAAATATCCTTCATCATAAAATATACCAAGATTTAATACATAACCACATACTGGCCTTTCATTTAATATTTCTAAAATCCTCCAATGACAATAAATCCTTATGTCCTATTCTAGCTAAACATCCATAATATTTAATTAACAAACTTTTCTAATCGTCCTTTCCAGATCACTGTTTGCAATTTTCATTCAATTTCCTTATATTGTACCCATACATATAGATATAGGTTGTCAGCTGAGGTGGCACAGTGGTTAGAGTGCTGTACTGCAGGCCACTTCAGCTGACTGCAGTTCTGCAGTTCGGCTGTTCAAATCTCACCGGCTCAGGGTTGACTCAGCCTTCCATCCTTCCGAGGTGGGTGAAATGAGGACCCAGACTGTGGGGGGGGGGGGGGGGGGGATATGCTGACTCTGTAAGCCGCTTAGAGAGGGCTGAAAGTCCTATGAAGCGGTATATAAGTCTAACTGCTAACTGCTATTGCTATTGCTATTATCCCTCCTTTATTTGACTATATCCTGTATCATAACATTTTCCCCCTAATAATCAAAACTTAAGTGTATCTAACTTAATTCTTTTTTATTAACCTTTGTATATAATTCAAAAGTCTGTCAGGTGTCTTAGTTCTGATGATGATCCCAGACATGATATCTCTAGCATAAAAAGGCACTCAGATCCCACCAAGTTCAAGGAAACACTTTCACCCCCTTGCGGGGTGGAGTCCGAGCAACTGAGTGGAGCTAGCAGGGTGTTGTAATGGCCGGATGCCCTTCCCTGTTGCCAATGTGGAGTTTTGTTCAGCAAATATACATTCTCATTGTGCCCAGAGAGAGAAATATCTGCCTCTACTGAGGATCGAACTCACAGCCTCCTGATTGTGAGGCAAGTGCTCCACCTCTAGGCCACCACACCACTCCTTCTTCCTTAATGGACTGGATAACTTATCTAAAACTCTTAATTCCCCTACCCAAAGACACCGGCGAACAATAATATTGATTGAAGCTTCAGTTTTTCCCGTATTTCGTGAGGTAATTGTCTTCTCGGCCTCTTCGGACTCGATTGGAAAGGAAAAACTGGACTATTTATCACCCACGTTTCCTTATCATTCTTGTGTCTTATTGTCTTAAGGTAAAGGTAATAGTTCTTTTGCACATGTGTGCTAGTCGTTCCCGACTCCAGGGGGCGGTACTCGTCTCTGTTTCAAAGGCGAAGAGCCAGCGCTGTCCGAAGACGTCTCCGTGGTCATGTGGCCGGCGTGACTCAACGCCAAAGGCGCACGGAACGCTGTTCCCTTCCCACCAAAGGTGGTCCCTATTTTTCTACTTGCATTTTTTACATGCTTTCGAACTGCTAGGTTGGCAGAAGCTGGGACAAGTCACGGGAGCTCACTCCATTACGCGGAGCTGGGGATTCAAACCACTGAACTGCCGACCTTTCTGATCGACAAGCTCAGCATCTTAGCCACTGAGCCATCATGTCCTTTCCCTTATCGTCTTACTTGAGGCCAAATTCTAATGGGGCAAGGCAGAAATTCTTATGCACCATCTCTAGAATTCATCACCTTCCAGAAAGCCTTGGCATCCAAAGGAGCCAAGGAATCTCCCAAGGTTGATAGCATGGACGGCTGCTAAAAAGCTGGTTAATAGGTAGATTAAGCTCACCTCCTTCAGTGGCCATTTATAGCATCTCCTGGCATCCCAACCACCGTTTTGTCAAAATAACATGAGGAGGAGGAGGAGGAGGAGTTTTGCATCACCACAACAAAGCTATAAAGATGTCGATAGTGCAGAAATGACCTAAGGATAAAATCCATTAGTAACGTTTTTGCACAATTGCTGTTAAGCAGGATCTGGTGGAGACTAATGGAAAGGGTTATTGTGACGTTTTCTTTAACATTTCTCTCTATCATCTATCTACCTACCTACCAACCTATCTATCTCATCTATATCTATCTATATCTATTTACCTCTATCTATCATCTATCTCTTCTATATCTACCTACCTACCTACCTACCTACCTACCTACCTACCTACCTATCTATCTATCATCCATCCACCAACCCATCCAGCTAGCTAGCTAGCTAGCTAACTGTCTATATCTATCTATCTATCTATCTATCTATCTATCTATCTATCTATCTATCTATCTATCATCCATCTATCTATCTATCTATCATCTATCTATCTATCTATCTATCTATCTATCTATCTATCTATCATCTATCTATCTATCTATCATCTATCTATCTATCTATCTATCTATCTATCTATCTATCTATCTATCATCTATCTATCCATCCATCCATCCATCCATCCATCCATCCATCCATCCATCCATCATCTATCATCTATCTATCTATCTATCTATCTATCTATCTATCTATCTATCTATCTATCTATCTATCTATCTATCATCTATCTATCTCATCTATTTACCTCTATCTATCATCTTATCTATATATCTATTTCATTTATTTACCTCTATCATCTATCGCTATCATCTATCTCTATTGTCTGTCTATCTGTCTATCTATATATCTGTCTATGTCTGTCTGTCCGTCCATCGATCGATCGATCCATCCATCTCATCTTTTTACCTCTATTTATCATCTCTCTATCTTCTATCTCTATTGTCTGTCTGTCTGTCTGTCTGTCTACCTACCTACCTACCATGTTTCCTTGAAAATAAGACAGGGTTTTATTTCCCTTTGACCCCCGAAATAAGTGCTTGGTCTTATTTTCAGGAAGGTCTTATTGTTTTTCAGGTGCAGGAGACAGCAAGTGTGGTCACCTTATGGCTGCTGCTGTGTTACAATATTTGCAGGGAGGGCTTATTTTTGGGGAAGGGTTTATTTTAGCGCAAGTGCTCAAAAGCCCAATTGGGCTTATTATCCAGGGAGGTGTTATTTTCGGGAAAACAGGGTATCTATCTATCTATCACATCTATTTACTTCTATAATCTATCCTCTATCTATCTCTATCTTCTATCTTCTATCTCTCTCTCTCTTTCTCTCTCTCTATCCATCTATCTATCTATCTCATCTATTTACCTCTATCCATCATCTATCTCTATCTTCTATCTCTATTGCCTGTCTATCTGTCTGTGTCTGTCTGTCTGTCTGTCTGTCTGTCTATCTATCTATCTATCTATCTAATCTATCTATATCATCTATCTATCTATCAATCATCTATCTATCATCTATCTATCATCTATCTAATCTATCTATCTATCTATCTATCATCTATCATCTATCTAATCTATCTATCTATCTATCTATCATCTATCATCTATCATCTATCATCTATCATCTATCAACTATCATCTATCATCTATCATCCATCCATCCATCCATCTATCTATCTATCACATTAGTTGCCCATATACCTTGAAATTGCCAGTACGGAAAGAGATTATATGGTTTGAAAAAAAAATCAAATTCTGATTTCCAATCCAGAAATTAAACCGAAAGAGAGAGAGAGAGAGAGAGCAAGAGAGGCATCTACCTAAGGGACATGTCGTTGAAAGAACAAACCCAGATACAAGCTCAACCTATTTTACAAGGCTTTTCAAATGAACTGGATTGAATTCAACCTTCTTAAACAAACAAGGATTGGAGTCGGAAATCCAAGAAACCAAACCGCTTAAAGGCAGCCTTGAAAGACAGTCCCTCTAGAGAGGAATGGTCACGCTCAAAAGTACATGGCACATTTGTCTTGCAAGATATATATATATATATATTTTTAAAAAACCAGAGTGATCTTAATTTTACTCTTACAGAGAACTTCATTCTATGGAGTATTTTTCCCTCCTTCATGTACTTATTTTGGCACTCTTCAAAATCCGATTAGCATTCTGCCAACCTCAACATGCCCTCTTCGTATCGTCCCTAAATATGCTTTACTCATTAGTCCACCTTGTTTCACAGTAATCCAATCAAGGTCAGTTATTGTATATCTCAACCACAAGGAAATTAATAGGTTTTCCCTTTTAAGAAGTGACTTTTCCCCTTCTGCTATTTTCGTAGATGCTTTGGATGAGACATGGCAGAAACACACTTTTTTTTTTTTTAAATTAGTGTCCTATCACTGTGAAATTTGCTGGTTTATTGGCCTTTCAAAAAGGTTAGAGCCAAG
>NC_045549.1:75880900-75923400 GCF_009769535.1 Thamnophis elegans | reverse complement strand
GCCAGAGTGACCTCACGTAGAACCTCACAAAGAATTCTGGCCTAAATAAGTCCATGGCCAGGTAAATGCTGCAAACCAGGGTTTAATTTATCAAGGGAGAAAAATAACTTAAGAGCAGAGATCGTACGAGAGAAAGACTTTAGAAATTTAGCTCCCGATTCAGTGGCGGTTTTCCTTTTTTTTTTTTACTACCGGTTAGCTCGTGCTCACGAGACTGTTGTGATTAACTAATATATGTCGTGTATCTGTTAGTATCAAATATATAGTTTTATTTATTATTTAATTTGCATCCTAAGTTTCCGTTTATTCCAAGACTACAGGTAGCCAAGTAGCAAATCACCAAGACACAGGACAAAGCCTAAAACTTTACCAATTCCCTGTCATCGAAACCCAAACGAAAATGAAAAAAAACCAAGCATTTGATTGCAATGTATCGATATCAAATATATTATTTTATTTATTGTTTAATTTGCACCCCCCACACACACCTTTCCGTTTATTCCAATAATGCAGGCAGACAGCAGCCATCACCAAAACACAGAACAGGCCTCAACCTTTGCGGAATTCTTATCCTCGAAATCCAAACCAAAATTAAGAAAATTTCTTGACTTTAAAAAAAAACATTGGAATAGGGTTCAGTGTGTCTAGGGAGATTCTCCGTCATCTAGGTGATGGTTGTCCCAAAGGTGCTTTTTTCAAGAGGCAACTGGACTTTCTGGTTTTTTTTTAGGATGTTTTGCTTCTCATCCAAGAAGATTCTTCAGCTCTGACTGGATGGTGGGGAAGAGAAGGATTTGTATTCCTTGCAGACAGCTGGTCATTTGCATCCTTTTAGAGGGTCGTTGAAGCACTTGGAGGTTTAGCTGAGTCCTCAGGGTCACCTGAGTGGAGCAAATGGGTGGGGAATCTTATTGGAACTGCTGAAAGGACTCTGTTGTATACTGGAGATAGATGATGTTGACATAAATGGCCTCCATAGATGTATGTCTATGGCCATTCTCAGTTAACCCGATCATGGTTATCCCAAAGGTGCTTTTTCAGGAGGCAACTGGACTTTCTTGTCTTTTCTTTGAAGACTTCTCATCCAAGAAGCTTCTTCAGCTCTGACTGGATGGAGGGGAAAGGAAGGATTGATACTCCTTTAATCATTTATAAACCTCCGTGGCCTCAACGACCCTCTAAAAAGGATGCAAATGACCAACTGTCTGCAAGGAATATCAATCCTTCCATTCCCCACCATCCAGTCAGAGCTGAAGAAGCTTCTGGGATGAGAAGCAAAACGTCTCCAAAGAAAAATTAGAGTTGCTTCTTGAAAAAAGCAACTTTGGGGCAGTGTTAGGTGTCTCTCTCACCATCTTCCAAGGTACTGACAGTTTGGGCATCCAACATACTTTGAGTCTGGGTCCATAAATGTGAACCCCATGGAGAAGGCCCCTTCCCACAAAAGAGCTCTACGTATTCCCCACCTATTAATTTTATCCCACATATTAATCCCACATTCTTACCAAGCGAGAGCAATCAATCCCTAAGCTATTTAGGCTTGGGAAACCAACATTGGCATCTTAAACCAGGTTCAATAGGCAAGGCAGATGTTTCATGATGGGCAACGTGTGATTCCTGTTCAATCAACAGCCCAGGTGTTAGGCAGATGCCACCAACTGCAAAATCTTCCTGCTTTCAAGGGTAGCCCTATGCCAAATACGTTGCAGTTATCAAGATGGTGGCAGGGTTCCAAATAGCATCCAAAAGTAAATCAGAGTCCGAGGCAAAGCATTGCTCGAAGTTCCAATTTATGAAGAGAGCCACGTTGGCACATCTGGGAAAACCCGAATCTGAAAGCTTCCCGGTTCTCCCCACCCAGTTGAAAGTTCAAGATCTTTCCCCCCACACCCACAAGTCCATCCCATGGTCCAATCTCCCACTGCCACGCTGGCAGCTTCCACCCATCCAGTTCCGGTCAGGTGCAGAGGTGCAGAGACAAAGGATGACCTTGGCTTTCTAGAAAGAATTTTGTTATGGCTACATATCATCTCACTCCCTACAATCTCCCCTCCCATTTTCCCACCATAGAAAATGCATAGCAGAATAATAGAAAATGTGGCAGGCCAGAGATTCAAAAGGAAGATGGCTGCAGGCCTGATAGAAGGGTTGATAACCAATGTGTGAATAACGGTCATCCAACCGGCTCAGGAAGGATGGCAGTGGGTGTCTTAACTATGATTGTGAAAACACGCTCTTCACCAACAATTTTTACATGGGTTAAGGCATGTGCACACACTCTGCTCCAAACCACAAATCTCCTCTCCCCATTTTAGGGGTTGAACCCCATTCAGAAGAGAAATTCCGAATGGGGTTTGAGCCTCGATTAATTCCAGAATGCCTCTTTTCTTTACCTCCTTTCTACGGGTTCAAATTTAAATCCTTCCATCGATAATGATCCAACCGCCACATCCTTTTTTTTCTAACTGCAAGAGCTCACCGTAACAGCATTGCCAAAAAGGCCTTAAGAGTTGTTAACCTAATTTTGTGAAGCTTCTTCTCCGGTAACATTGTATTGCTAACTAGGGCATTCAAAACCTTTGCCAGACCAATCCTCGAATACAGCGTGTCTGCCTGGAATCCTCACTGTATATCGGACATTAACACGATTGAGCGAGTCCAAAGATATTTCACGGGAAGAGTCCTCCGCTCCTCTGCTCACAACAGAATCCCTTATGCCACCGGGCTCGAAAATTTGGGCTTGGACAACCTAGAACTACACCAACTAAGTCTGACCTAAGTGTAGTACACAAAATTGTCTGCTACAACGTCCTACTTGTCAATGACTTTCCAGCTTCAACCTCAATAATATCTGGGCAAACAATCGATACAAACTCAAGGTAAACTGCTCCAAACTCGATTGCAGAAAATACGACTTCAGCCACAGAGGGGTCAACGCCTGGAATGCTCTCCCTGACTCCGTTGTTACATCCTCAAACCCCCCAAAACTTTAACCTTAAGACTGTCTACTGTGGACCTCACCCCATTCCTAAGAGGTCTGTAAAGGGGGCTTGCGTCCCTCACCTCTGTTTGACAAACTAAATAAAATAAAATAAAATGTGAGATGGGGCAGGGAATCAAAAGCCTAACTGAGCATCTTGCAAAATCAAATCCTAATTATTCGGCGGGTGAGGCTCAAAGCGATTATATTGACGGAAGAGCGATTCAAATCCACCGCATGCTTTCCCACCCAGCCCTAAAAAATTAAATTAAAAAAAAAAACAACTACTGGATTCTTCCATCACTCCAAAGTAAGATGCCTCCCAGGTGATCCACACAGGATCTCTTCCTCACTGCCAAATGAAGGAGAACCTGGCCTTTTCTGATTTTTTCTCATTTTTATAGGGAAGGAGATATTGGAGGGAATTGGACAGAGCTATTTTTTCTCAGCCCTGTGGACTTGGAAACAGTTTCTCCGTGATGGGAAGTCATCAAAATGAGCCTCGTGGGAAGGGCTGGACCACAGCATCCCTCCAAGCCCAGGTGGAGAACCAGAGAAGGAAGAAACCAATAATATGACTTCTCTCTTCGGCATTTGGGGGGGGGGGGTTAATTGAAATGCAGGAGGAGGAAGAAAAGGGCAGAGAGGCTGTATAAGATGCTGTGTGCCGAGGCAATCCAAGCTGGCTACAGAAATTGCTTTATGAAATGGAAACAACTAATTTCCAAAGAAAAGAAGGCAAAGAAAAATGAAGCAGGTATTGCCAGAATATCAAAAATCACCCTTGCCGTTAACACAAAACTACCTTTTAGCCTTAAGGACGCCAAAGCATCTCTACTCGGGATTAATCCAGCATTACTCTGTGATAATGCGTAGGTAATGCATTTTTTTTTTTAATTTTGTTTTAAGGAAAGGAATCCCATCATTAAGGAAAGTTAAAACGGCACGCACACACGTTTGATATAAAAGTGGAAGATTGACGGGTGCCCCCCCTCCTCCTCTTGCAATGACGAATTAAACTTGGATTGGAGAGAAAGAGAGAGATGGAGAAGGAGAGAGAGAAAGAGGGGGAGAGAGAAAGAGAGAAAGAGAGAGGAAGGGAAAGAGCGAGATGGAGGAAAGAGGCGGGGAGGTAAAGAGAGAGATGGAGAAGGAGGGAGAGAAGGAAGGGGGAAGGGAGAGAGAAAGATTCAGAGAAAGAGAGAAAGAGAGATTGAGGAGAGAAAGAAAGAGGGGAAGGGAAAGAGGGAGAGGGGGGAGAGAGATTAGGAGAAAGAGAGAGGGAGAGGGAGAGAGAGAGATGGAGAAGGAAAGAAAGAGAGAGGGGGAGAGAAAGTGGGAGAGATGGAGAATGGGAGAAAGAACGAAAGAGGGAGGAGGGAGAGAGAGATGGAGAAAGAGAGAGCAAGAGAGAGGGAGAGAAAGAGGGAGAGAAGGAAAGAGAAAAAGAGAGAGAAAGAGGGGGAGGGAGAGAGAGAAAGAGAGGGAGGGATGGAAGGGGAGAGAGAAAATCCAGTTTCCTTTAATAGCGCTGCGCACCTGCAGCTGGTTAATGCAACTACCATTATTAAGGGAGGTTTAAATTTAGAAAGTGCCTCCCGATTTGCAAAGCTCTGTCTAACTCACCCCCCCCCCTCCTCACTACATTTCCAACTCAAGAAGACGGAGAAGACAATGCAAAGCGGAGGACGGTCGGCGATCCCTCCCTCCCTCTCTCCTTCTGCACACAAATTAACCGGAGTTTTTGCAGGAGATGCCCAGGGATGGATGACGGCTCCCTTCACCCTCAGCACATCTCCTCCAACTTGAGGTGCTGCAAGGAGGATGCTGCCCCCCACCCACCCAGCCACCCCTCCCTCCCTCCCTTCTTTCCAAAGCAGCAAAGACCCCTTGGGGAATCCATAACTGACCTGCCAACTGGGCTCCCTCCGCAGCTGTTTGATCCAGTCCTCTTCGAAATCCTTGCTCTCCTCCATGGGTGGTCTCTCGCCCACCGCAGAGGCAGCCGGAGGAAGTTCTTCCATGGGCCGATGCCCTCCTTCAGCCCCTCTGGGGGCACAGCCTCTCCACCGCCAAGGGCAAGTTGGAAGGACAGGTCATGCTACAATGCCAGGTGCCCGGGGAGGGCGGGGGGTGTCGTCTGTTTTGGGGGTGGGGATGGGAGGGTAGTGGGGATGAGTTTGACATGCACGGTCTCCTTTGGGGGTGGGGGGGCGGGGTAAAAGGGAGGGAGGCAAATGAGGAGCACGGACGATCCCAAGGGGGCTTCCCAACCCATCAACCGCCAGATCTGGCTGCGGGGAATTCCCCAGGAACAATGCTTTTTATGGAGGGAGCCAGGGGGAGATGCAAAGAGGAGAGGGAAAGGGAGGAGGAGGAGGAGGAGGAGGAGGAGGAGGAGGAGGAGGAGGAGGAAAGAATCCCCCCTCCCCGTCTGCTTTCCTGGTCCAAAATCCTGGAGAATGTGTCTGCAGAGCTGAACTTGAAAGGAGGGGTGTGTGTGTGTGTGTGTGTGTGTGTGTGTGTGTGTGTGTGTGTGTCCCTGTCTCCCGACAAATAAACATTGAATCTATAAATAGAGAAACCACTTCTGGAATAGTTCTTTTCACGGCTAGAGGAAAAGTCAATATAGGAGAGAGCTGAATATGGAAAAGTCAGTTCTCATCGCCCAGCTGAGAGATTAAGAGTAGGTATTTGGGGCAATTTGGGCGTGGGGGAGATTGCAGGTAGGTAGGTAGATGATAGATTGATGAGTGGGTGGGTGATAGATAAATGATTGATAGATAAATATCAATAGAAGATAGATAGTATCTAGAAAGAAAGAAAGAAAGAAAGAAAGAAAGAAAGAAAGAAAGAAAGAAAGAAAGAAAGAAAGAAAGAAAGAAAGAAAGAAGATGGATTGATAGATAGATAGATCATTGATATATAGAAAGAAAGAAGATGGATGAATGGATAGATAGATAGATAGATAGATAGATGATTGATAGAAAGAAGATAGATAGATAGATAGATAGATAGATAGATGATAGATAAATAGATAGATAGATAGATAGATAGATAGATAGATGATAGATGATTGATAGATAGAAAGAAGATAGATAGATAGATAGATAGATAGATAGATAGATAGATAGATAGATAGATAGATAGATAGATAGATGATAGATAGATAGATAGATAGATAGGAAGGAAGGAAGGAAGGAAGGAAGGAAGGAAGGAAGGAAGGAAGGAAAGAAAGAAAGAAGATAGATATATAGATTGATTGATTGATTGATATAGATAGATGATTGATAGATAGAAAGTAGATAGATAGATAAATAGATAGATAGGAAGGAAGGAAGGAAAGAAAGAAAGAAAGAAGATAGAAAGAAAGAAAGAAAGAAGATAGAAAGGAAAGAAAAAAAGGATAGATAGATAGATGGATGGATGGATGGATGGATGGATGGATGGATGGATGGATATAGATAGATAGATAGATAGATAGATAGATAGATAGATAGATATGAAGTTGCTTCAGAGCAGGCAGGGCAGCCAGCACCCCCAATGGGAAGGGCACAAGAGGGAAACCCCTCAAAACATCTTCTTCAATTTAAACTTGATATGATTTTTTTAGAAGTTTGCATTCTGTGAAGTCAATCTAGCGTGGATGATGGGCAGATGGGAGGCATCCAAAAGCATCAAAGACTCTCCGGACGGAGGCCGTGTCTTCTTACCCAAATCCGAGAGAGACCGGGAGACATTTTGAACGGTCCATTTCAGGCCGTCCTCGACCTGTGACAGTCCATTTAGTGACCAGTTGAAGTGAGCACGGCACTGAAAAAACAGGACTTATGACCGCCTCTCACACTTTTAGTGTGGATTCAGTGAAAATCTTAAAGCTTCTTTTAAAACAAATGCTCAAATTTCTCCCACTGAAATCTAGGACATTTTATTTATTCATATATATATATATCAGCTGATAAGGAGGAGACCTGTGGCATAATGGCTAAGACGTTTGCCTAAGATGCAATACAGCACAGGATCGAATCCCAGTAAGGGTGTGGCTAGCTGATGAGAGCTAAATAGCTTGAAATAGATCTATACTAGTCTCCCTTTATTTATTTATCAGCACAAATAAAACATACACACACACACACACACACACACACACACATTGCCAAGTTCATGAAGAAACTTTTTTATACACTAAGACGGATTAAACAAAAACAAATAATTGACTATCTGCCATTGCAATGAAGCTGCAATGATTTCTTCTAGCTTCTGAGTTTACACTTGGTGTTTCTTTTGGCCACCTTCCCCACAACTCAACAAAAAGGCTCTGGTTTGTGCTTCTTAGTTTCTGTACTAAGAGGCAGTTATTATCAAGATATTGCCTTCTGCACCTCCATCAGTGTCTGGTTTGGCTCTGCAACCCAACAAGGCAGAGAAAGACTTCAGAGGAGAATCAGAACTGCAGAAAAAAAACAATGGCTACCAACCTGCCTTCCGTTGAGGACTGGCACGAGTCAAGAAGAGGGTTGTGAAAATATCTACAGACATAAATTGTTTCAACTCCTATCCTCAAAACGACACTATAAAGCACTGCACACCAAGACAACTAGACACAAGGAGAGTTTTTCCCCAAATGCCATCACTCTGCTAAACAAGTAATTCCCTCCCCACTGTCAAACTATTCACTAAGGCTGCATTATTATTCTTCCTATTACTCTTCTCATCATTCCTATCACCCATCTCCTCCCACTTATGACTGCACAGGTCAAAAAGAAGGCCGTGAAAATATCTACAGACCCCTCACATCCTGGACATAAATCGTTTCAACTCCTACCCTCGACTCGATAGGGCTCTGCACAACAGAACAACTAGACACAAGGACAGTGTTTCCCCAATGCCATCACTCTGGAAACAAATAATTCCTTCAACACAGTCAATAATTTACTAAGAATGTATTACTATTATTCTTCTCTTTCTTCCTAGTACCTACTGTATCTCTCCACACTTATGACTATAAACCTGTTGCTTGTATCTTTCAATTTATTTTGTTTTTATTTGTTTCCTGGTATGATTTGATAGCTTATTAGCAATCTTGACTATCACTAAAGTGTTGTATATTTTTATTCTTGATGAATATATTTTTATTCTCCTTATGTACACTGAGAACATCTGCACCAAAGACAAATCCTTTCTGTGTCCAATCACACTTGGCCAATAAAGAATTCTATTCTATTCTATTTTATTCTAATTCTAATTCTATTCTACTTCATTCCATTCCTATTTTCTATTCCTATTTTCTATTCCTATTTTCTATTCCTAATTCTAATTCTATTCTACTTCATTCCATTCCATTCCTATTTTCTATTCCTATTTTCTATTCCTATTTTCTATTCCTATTTTTTATTCTGTTCTGTTCTCTTTCCATACTCTACTCTACTCTGTTCTATTTGGGGGGGACACCAATTCTTGATCACATTTTATGATGCCAAATTCTGTAGGCCATTCTTTCACCCAACAAGTCTTCCAGTTACTTATTACAAAGAGCTACTTACAAAAAAAAAATCAGTTAATAACATTCTCCCCACTCAACGATGACGGTAAATAATTCATATCTTTTTTTTTTAATTTATAGATGTTCTTGATCCAGAAGAAAGAGAAGGAAGGAAGTTAAGAAGGGAGGGAGGGAGAGAGGGAGGAAGATGAAAGAGAAGAAAGTTAGGGTAGAAGGAAGTTAGGAAGTAAGGGAGGAAGAAAGATGGAAGAAAAATAAGGAAGGAAGTTAAGGAGAAAGGGAGAGAGAGGAAGATGAAAGAAGGAAGTTAGGATGGAAGGAAGATAGGAAGGGAGGGATGAAGATGAAAGAGAAGGAAATTAAGAAGGAAGGGAGGGGGAGGTAGTTGAAAGAAAGGAAGGGAGGAAGGAAGATGAAAGAGAAGGAAGGAAGGAAGTTAGGGAGGGAGGGAAGGAGAGAGCTGGGGGAGAAAGATGAAAGAGAAGGTTAGAATTATTTTTGGAATGTGAAAACCCAGAGCAAAAGATTTTTTTTTTAAAAAAAAAAATCATGCTACGAAGGGAAAGGGCAATTTCCTACTTTTGGAAGCTGTCACTTGCTAAAAATCAAGTTTTAAGTCTAGTTAGCTAAGAGATTTTATATATCACTCAAATAGACACATACAGACCTGCAGAAAGAGAGTCGTTTTCTATAATTATCTAAAGCGAATGCAGAATACATTTGCGCTGTCATGAAAAAGTGTGAAGCAGCTCCTGTCAAAAGGATGAGAAAAGGGGGATGGAGTTTGGGGGTCCATTCTGAAGACAGTTTTGGGGGTGGGACACACAGGTGAGAGTTTCCAGGCTCTCCAAATTTGGAAGTTCAAAACTTAGCATCACAAAGTATGACGTTACAAACTCAACCCTTAGCTTAATCTGAATCTCTCCTTTGCCAATTGATAGTGTGCTGGTGGTGAATCTGACTGATTTGGTTAAATCTAAGCCCAAGCCCGAAATGTGGTTAAGGAACCAAATTAGAAACTGGGAGACGGTGAGTTCTAGTCCTGCTTTAGACTTCAAAGCTGACTGGGTGACTTTGGGCCAATCACCAGGAGACGGTGAGTTCTAGTCCTGCCTTAGCCTTGAAAGCTACGTAGCTCGGTGACTTTGAGCCAATCACCAATATGGTCCTCCTTCCTTCCTTTCCTAACTTCCTTCCATCCTAACTTCCTTCTCTTTCATCTTCCTCCCCCCTCTCTCTCCTTCCCTTCCTTCCTTCCTTCTTTCATCTTCCTTCCTTCCTCTTCCTTCCCTTTCATCTTCCTCCCTCTCTCTCTCCCTCCCTCCATTCCTAACTTGCTTCCTTCCTTCTCTTTCATCTTCCTTCCTATCTTCCTTCCATCCTAACTTCCTTCTCTCTCATCTTCCTCCCTCTCTCCCTCCCTTCCTTCTTAACTTCCTTCCTTCTCTTTCATCTTCCTTCCTATCTTCCTTCCATCCTAATTTCCTTCTCTTTTATCTTCCTCCCTCTCTCTCTCCCTCCTTTCCTTCTTAACTTCCTTCCTTCTCTTTCATCTTCCTTCCTCCCTTCCTATCTTCCTTCCTTCTGCTGACTGCCAGCTGCCTGCAATTTGGCAGTTGGAATCTCACCAGGCTCAAGGTTGACTCAGTCTTCCATCCTTCCGTGGTGGGTAAAATGAGGACCCAGATTGTTGGAGGGCAAGAGGCTGACTCTGTAAACTTAGAGAGGGCTGTTAAAGCATTGTGAAGTGGTATATAAGTCTAAGTGCTAGTGCTACTGGTGGTAAACTCTCTCCACTGCTGGCAGTTCGATCCTGATGGGCTCAAAGTTGACTCAGCCTTCGATCCTTCCTAGGTGGGTAAAATGAGGACCCAGATTGTTGGGGGCCATAAGTTGACTCTGTAAACTACTTAGAGAGGGCTGTGAAGCGGTATATACAGGGCGGGGCATAACCTTTTCCTAGGGGGTCACAGCAACACTTGTAATAACAACACAAATAATTCATACACCATTCGAAAGCCCATCAAAAACTGAGTTTATTGACACGATTTAATAGTCAGTATGACCACCATTAGCCCTTCGAACAGCATTCAAACGAGGTGGATAAGAACACAACAAATCTTCAAACAGTTCCGTTCGATTTTCCAGATTTTTCAACACAGTTTCCAAATTCATTCTCAAAGTTTCAACCGAATATCGATTTTCACCTTGCTCCTGAATCATCAGAGCTTCCACTTCATCCTTAATTATGGCCCCAATGTTCTCTGCCGGATTGAGATCTGGCGAATTTCCCGGCCAGACGTCATTGCCCCAAAATTCGACATTGTTGTTGCTCCAGCATCGCGAGCCTCTCGAAAGGCAATGCATTTTATTCTGTCAATGATCCTTTGTTCTTCCGAATCGAATTTTCCAGCCATTCTTAAAGCAAATTTAACATTTAATAGCTCATTCAATTCAGTTTTTTATGGGCTTTAAAATGAGGTGTCGCGGAAGTTGTAAACTGCTGTCGATCTTGCTGTGACCCCCTAGGAAAAGGTTATGCCCCGCCCTGTAAGTCAAAGTGCTATTGCTAACTTCCTTTACTTTCATCTTCCTTCCTCTCTCCCTCCCTTCCTAATTTCTTTCATCTTCCTTCCTTCCTTCCTCACCTCCTTCCTTCTTCCATCCATCCATGTACACCCACGTCACACCTATCCTCCGTGAGCTGCACTGGCTACCCATTAGTCTCCGAATCCGCTTCAAGGTGCTGGTCGCTACCTATAAAGCCCTACATGGCATCGGACCTGGGTACCTGAGAGACCGCCTCCTGCCGATTACCTCCCTCAGACCAATTAGATCTCACAGGTTAGGTCTCCTCCGGATTCCATCTACCAGCCAATGTCAGCTGGCGACTCCCCGGGGGAGAGCCTTCTCTGTTGCAGCTCCAGCCCTTTGGAACAACCTCCCCATGGAGATCTGGACCCTTACTACCCTCCCGGCCTTCCGCAAAGCCACCAAGTCCTGGCTGCTCCAGCAGGCCGGGGGGCTTGTGAAATATCCAGCCCCCCGGAAATTGTGACTGTTGTGGTTTTGTTTTTAAAGTGTTGTCTTTGTCTAGTTTTCCCCCTTTCCCTTGTCTATTGTGAGCCGCCCGGAGTCCTTCGGGAGTGGGCGGCATACAAGACAAATAAAATAAAATCAAAATCAAATCAAATCATCCAGCCCTTCTGTAATTTGTCCTTTTGTCTTGATTCTGTCCTGCCTACAATGTCTACGCTTCTCCTCTGAATTCAACACCATCCCTTCCCGGCTGTCATTTCTTTGCGCATTAAGTCTGAACTTCTCAACAGTTCGGATATACAGGCTTGCTATATTTACGAGGAAAGAAAATTACAAATGACTGGTGAATAAAGCAGGCCATGTTTTTTTTGTATAAATCAGTATCGAGTGTTATAAAATGTCAGAAAATATCAAATCAGGAGGAAAAGAAATCAATAAATACCCTTTTGAGTTAAATGAGTGAATATTCTAACCGCTTTATAAATTAAAACTCATGTTTGCCTTCCCATCTGAGTATTTTTTTAAAAAAAATAAAAGACCAATATGTGCCTCATGGTCACAGAATCTGGCCATAAAATATGATATTTACCCGTATTGTTCCCACAGCAAATAATATATATATATATATATTATTTATTTATTTATTTATCAGCACAAATACAACATATGTAACAAAAAAGGCAACAGTAAAAAAATATTGGGTTTCTGTCTGGATGGTCTCTTGTGACGAGCCGAAGGACAGAGAATGGAAGTAGTGATCTTCCTCCCATATTTGGGCATACCGGGGGTTATAAAATCTAAATAGATACCTTTCACCCTGGCTTCGCTGATAACGGATAAGAGCCTGTGGCCTAATGGCTAAGACGTCTGCCTAGTATGTAATATAGCCCAGGTTCAAATCCCAGTAAGGGTGTGGCTAGCTGATGAGAGCTAAACAGCTTGAAATAGATCTATACTAGTCTCCCTTTATTTATTTATCAGCACAAATACAACATATATATATATATATAAATATAATATATATATATATATAAATTTATATTTATGAAATGTGGAAATTGTGAGTCTTCTCCTTCTTCGTGCAGAAGAGAAGAATGTGGTGAAAATGTCGAGGTTCTCCTTCAAAACAGCTCCTTCACTTAGTAGACAATGATTATGTCTATGGAGATTTTCCGTCATCCATCCAACCATCCATAGTTCTCCCAACGGTGCTTTTTTCAGGAGGCAACTGGACTTTGTAGTTTTTCTTTTGAAGAGGTTTCAACTTGTCATCTAAGAAGCTTCTTCAGCTCTGACTGGATAGCAATGGCAATTAGACTTATATACCGCTTCATAGGGCTTTCAGCCCTCTCTAAGCGGTTTACAGAGTCAGCATATCGCCCCCAACAACAATCCGGGTCCTCATTTCACCCACCTCGGAAGGATGGAAGGCTGAGTCAACCCTGAGCCGGTGAGATTAGAACTGCTGAACTTCAGATAACAGTCAGCTAAAGTGGCCTGCAGTACTGCACTCTAACCACTACGCCACCTCGGCTCATGGATGGTGGGGAATGGAAGGATTGATGCTCCTTGCAGACAGCTGGTCATTTGCATCCTTTTAGAGGGTCGTTGAGGCCACTTGGAAGTTTCTCCTAACTCCTGTAGTCTGCAGTTTTTCCCTCTGGAAATCCATTCCTACTCCCGCATCGTTCAAAATTGGAGACTACAGGAACCATTTGCACCACTCAGGGGACCCTGAGAACACAGATAAACCTCCAAGTGGCCTCAATGACCCTCTAAAAGGAATGCAAATGACCAGCTGTCTGCAAGGAGTATCAATCCTTCCCTTCCCCACCATCCAGTCAGAGCTGAAGAAGCTTCTTGGAGGAGAAGCGAAACGTCTCCAAAGAAAAGACAAGAAAGTCCAGTTGCCTCTTGAAAAAGCACCTTTGGGACTACCTAATCTAACAACGCATTCTGAAAGTTTGAATGTAGAACTAGGAATTCAGGAGCACCAGTTTGGCCTAGCGTTGAAGGCTAGAAAGGCTAGAAAGCGGGAGGTCGCGAGTTCAAGTCTCACCTTAGACACGAAAGCTGAGTGGGTGATTTTGTGCCCACCACACTCTCCCTCAGCATTCTTCTTGTGGGGAAAGTAGGAAGGATTTGCATTGGAGATCTTCGCCACTTTAAGTTACAGGCAGACCTCAACTTACCACAGTTCATTTAGTGAGCCTTCAACGTTACAACGGCCCTGGAAAAAGTGACTTATGACCATTCCTCACACTGATGACCGTTGCAGCGTTCCAAAAGTTCAGTTAAGTAGCTTGCTCGCTTAACAATTTGCAAGTGATTCACTTAAATACCGGCGATGGAAACAATGTCATAAAATGGGGCAAAACTCGCTTAACAAATGTCTCGCTTAGCAACAAAAACTGGAGGCTCAATTGTGGCCGTAAGTCGAGGACTTCAAGTATTTGTAGGCATGATAAAGGAATAAGCAGTAAGCTTCCTCCCATATTTGGGCATACCAGGAGTTGTGACACTAAATACATACATACATACATACATACATACATACATACGCACACACACACAAACACACACATAAACACACACATATATATACATATTTTATATATATATTATATATAAATATAAAAATAAAAAAAACAAAGCTCTCTCATTGTCTGTAATAGTGATAGCAACCTCAACCAATACAAATATTCTTTTTTACTGGGACATATTTTCATGAATACGGTGTTTTTGCATTAAAGGTCCTCGTATTGATTTATAAACAAATGTTGTCTATCATCAGCCGCTATGCAAATATCACATTGTTTTGCCTCCCTCAAATCATCCGTGACCCCGTTATATCAAATGTCAAGCTTTATCTCAGCTACACAAGGAGGCTTCCCTGAATGCAAGACCTCCTCAAGTGTCAACAAAATTAATTTTGCTTTTTTTATGATCAGATTTTGTGGATAATTGTTGTGGCCCACCAGTGAGGAGGGTTGGGGAGGAACCTGGGCCAGTCCCGGAGTCTGGGAAAGGCTCTGATGAGGGCTCTGCGTCGGAGGCAGAGAGGGGGCCAGGGCCGTCTGACAGTTATCAGCTGCCTTCGGAGTCAGACATCAGTGAGGCAGAAGAACAGCTGGAGCCTGTTCCCAGTGTGCGCATGCGCAGAGCTGCCAGAAGAGAAGAACAGCTGAGAAATCAGGGTCGACATGGGAGTAAAGGCACAGGTGGATGGTGAATGGCCCCTCCCAGAGGAAATAAAAGAGGAGCAAAAGGGGAGGGGGGGCTTTTGCAGGAAGCAATTTGTTCAGTCGGTCGCTAAATTCATTTCAGGAGTGTGAACATCTGTCCTTTTATCCCCAGAGCTAGAGTGGGACTTCGCTAGTAGTGAAGTGGCTCTTCCAGCCCAAGGACCGGCCCATAGATTTCCACTACTCTCCTCTCCTCTGCCTTCTGCGCATCCATGTGTCAGGCACTGGACCCAGCTTTTCCTCCTCTTCCTCATCAGCCAACTCCAGATCTGGGGGCTGTTGACTCTCCATCTGACGGACGGCCCAGGGACATCCCAGGTGGACAGACGCCTCTCTCTCCCCTCCCTCTCTCTGCCAGCTCCATTCCCTCTTCTCCCTCAGAGCTCTCAGGTTAACTTGATGCTGACCCTGACTCCCACACCACCACCACCACCACCACCTCCTCCTCCTCCTCTGATTTGGATGCCGGCGGCCGACGGGCCACAACACTCGGTGGCCCGGATAATTCGATCCCGTCATTTCATATTAGCCCGGGCAGTGGGGAAAGTAATCGAATATCATGGTGGCCCCAATGATTAGACCTGAAGTAACTTCCTTGCCAGAGAAATAACTTTCTCGGGGCATCGTTGCTGAAATCCGCAAGAGGTTGGGAACCAGACTGCTTATGCACGGAGAGGCAGCCTCGGGCTACGGCTCCATCCCGCCGATGATTAAATTACTCCCGAGCAAGACGCTCAGAGGTCAGAGGAAGAGACAAAAGAACTTTTCTTGTCTAACAGCGTCTCGGAATTCTGCCCTCTCCGTACCTGAGAACCCAGGTAGAAGCCCTGGACTGTGCAGGTAAGTCCTCCACATGCAACCATTCATTGAGTGATGCTTCAAAGTCACAACGGCTCTGGAAAAAAGTGGCTCGGGGTTGTTTCTCACACTTTGCCGCAGCATCCCATTGGTCACATGATGAAAATTAAAAGGCTTGGCAACTGGCATGGACTTCTGACGGTTGCAGTGTCCCAGGGACTTCTAATCCCCTTTTGCAACCTCCAGACAAGCAGAGTTCATGGCGAAGCCAGATTCACTTAATAACCAGGTTACTAACTTATCAACTGTGGCAGACTGAGGCAAGGATTGTCATAAAATGGGGGGAGACTCACTTAACAACTGCCTCGCTTAACGATAGAAATCTTGGGATCTTGTGGCCATAAGTCGAGGACTACCTGTATGTTGTGGCCTGCCAGAGGAGCTGGCAGCAGAGTCGGACAGTGGGGAGGTTGGGGAGGAAGATGGGCCAGTTCTGGAGTCTGGGGAAGGCTCGGATGAGGGCTCTGTGTCGGAGGCAGAGAGGGGGACAGGGCCGAATGCCAGTTATCAGCTGCCTTCAGAGTCAGACATCAGTGAGGCAGAAGAACAGCTGGAGCCTGTTCCCAGTGTGCCATGTGCAGAGTTGCCAGACGAAGGGAAGAGCTAAAGAACAGGGGTCGACTTGAGAGTAAGGCCACAGGTGGGTGGTGAATGGCCCCTCCCAGAGGGAATAAAAGAGGAGCGAAAGGGGAGTGGAGTTTGCAGGAGGCAATCAGTTCGCTTCATTGGTTCGTGACTCTCCGAGACTCCTGGCCAAGTTTTGCAGAGATCGGCCTGGCAGCTCTCCAAGCCAGATAAGGTCTGTGACCGTAAATCCTCCCTTGAAAGACTTTGCTGGAGGTGAATGAGCAGAATTCACAGTCAATTAATAAAAGGGGTTTTTGTCGGGACAAGGGAGTTTGCTTCAGGCTCTCAGGAAGCCTCGGCCAGAACACATGCGCTAATGTGCAACATATTTCTTAAGTGCTTGTTCCTGACTGTTGTGGATTGATCCTAAAAGCCAGCACCTATCCATCCCTTCCACATCTTCATTTTCGATATAAATTGCTTTACAAATTGTTAGTGTTATTTTGAATTATTAATTGCCACGATATTCCCAATTTCTCAATGGAGTATCGGATGGATGTGTAGTTATCGGATCCTATCCTCAGCACAGGTGTATGATGTGAAGTTTAAGAAAACTGGATTTCTTATGTTTAAGAAAACTGGATTTCTTATTTTTAAGAAAACTGGATTTCTTATGTTTAAGAAAACTGGATTTCTTATTTTTAAGAAAACTGGATTTCTTATGTTTAAGAAAACTGGATTTCCTATTTTTAAGAAAACTGGATTTCTTATGTTTAAGAAAACTGGATTTCTCATTTTACAGATGTTTCAATGTTGACTAAGGAGAAAAAACCCATAACGATGCTGGAAATGCTTATTTAGAGAAGAAATAGGCTTACATAATTAAATATGATTTTAATTATACATGCAAATTTTTATGCTTCTTTTCAAATGTAGATTACCCGAGGAAGGCATGGATTTATGGATGAGTTTATGGGTAAATATATCGCAAAGGCAAACAGGCTGGGAATAGATTTATCAGGAATGTTTAATCCAGACCTCCCTGCCCAAATTCAACCCACTGTTTGCCAAGATCACCTGGGCTCAAATATTGACTGGTAAATATCACAAAGTATTGAATCCATTCGGCGGAATTAATGGGTATTAATTAATGGGAATTAATGGGATTCTTGAATGCAAACCAGCGAGAGGAATATGCCTTCCTTACCAATAATATATTTTCCTTGAAAGCAGGCAAAGCAAAAATGAAGAATTCCATGTAGGTGTTCTAATTGCCTGAACATCAGAAAGCACACAACACGTGAACAGAAAATGCAGCAACATAGATTCAGATGGTCCTTGAGTTACGACGGCGCTGAAAAAAGTGACCTGTGAATGTTTTTTCACGACTGTTGTAGCACCCCAAAAGTTACGTGAATAAATGTAGCCTAGCACAGCCTTTATTGTCACTGTACATCCTGTATACACCGAAATTGGTGATTCAGTTAATTGAAAATTCGGACGCTTGGCAGCTGACTCGCATTTATGACGGTTTCAGTGTCCCGGTGTGTGTTTGTGTGCGCGCGCCATGCGATCCCCTCTTGTGGCCTTCTGACAAGCAAGCCCAATGAGAAAGCCAGATTCACTTAACAACCAGGTTGCTAATTTAAAAACGACAATGATTCACTTAACAACCATGGCAAGAAAAGTCTTAAAATGAGGCACTTAACAATGACCTCACTTAACAACAAAAATTTTGGGCTCATTTGTTGCTCTGTGCATTTTGTACTTTTTTAAAATTAGGCCTGGCCATGGTTTACATTTTTCAAGATAGAATAATAGGATGGGAAGGGACCTATCTATCTATCTATCTATCTATCTATCTATCTATCTATCTATCTATCTATCTATCTCTCTTATCTATCTATCATCTATCTATCTATCTATCTCTCTATCTCTCTTATCTCTATCTATCTATCTATCTATCTATATCATCTATCTATCTATCTATCTATCTATCTTTTATCATCTTTTCTCTCTCTGTATGTATATATGTATGTGTCTATGTATATGTGTGTGTGTGTGTGTGTACGTATGTATATGTATGTACACACACACACACACACACACACAAACATACATACATACATACATACATACATATATATATATTAGTGTCACAACCCCTGGTAAGCCCCAATTATGGGAGGAAGCTAACTGCTTCCAACATCTGTCAATCGGCTCGTCACAAGAGTTCATCACGACAGAAACCCAATATTTTTACTGTTGCCTTTTTGTTATATTTGTGTTTTTATTTATGCTGATAAATAAATAAAGGGAGACTAGTATAGATCTATTTCAAGCTATTTAGCTCTCATCAGCTAGCCACACCCTTACTTGGATTCGAACCTGTACTGTATTGCATCTTAGGCAAACGTCTTAACCATCAAGCCACAGGTCTCCTCCTTATCAGCTGAAGCCAGGGAAGAAGGTATATATTAGTGTCACAACCCCTGGTAAGCCCCAATTATGGGAGGAAGCTAACTGCTTCCAACATCTGTCAATCGGCTCGTCACAAGAGTCCATCACGACAGAAACCCAATATTTTTACTGTTGCCTTTTTGTTATATTTGTGTTTTTATTTATGCTGATAAATAAATAAAGGGAGACTAGTATAGATCTATTTCAAGCTATTTAGCTCTCATCAGCTAGCCACACCCTTACTGGGATTCGAACCTGTGCTGTATTGCATCTTAGGCAAACGTCTTAGCCATCAAGCCATCATATATATATATATATATATATATATATATATATATATATATATATATATATATATATATATATATGTGCAGTTTCATTTTAATGTATGGCCGATTAGCATACGTTCAAGGTGACCATAAACCTATTAGTCTATTCCATTCCAACAGAAGAGTTGAAAGGGATCTTGGAGGTCTTCTAGTCCAACCCCCTGCCCAAGCAAGAGAGATCAGGTGTGGCCTTACTCAGGCTTTGTAAAGCAGTAGTAATACTTCACGTTGTTTTGATTCTCCCTCTCGGTTTGGGCAAGGTTTTGCCCCTTGTGGAAAAACTCCAGTTGCAGTGGCAGGGAGAGTGAGGCTGTTCTCTCACGCTGTTCTTGCATGGCTCCCAGCGAGCGGGAGGAAAAAGAGACCACAATGGCTCTTCTCTCTAGGTTGCAACTCAATTGCAACTGCTTATGAAGCAGTAAAAAATAAGCCCTCTAACTTTTTGGCTCAGGTGACTCTCTGGACGTCCATGGCTCAAGGTTACTGTTATGCTACAAAAAGCACGCCAGAGAAATTGATTCCCCCGGCATTTCCTGCTCGAGCGAACATGGCGAGCGTCAGATTGCATACAAAATAAACGAAAGAAATAATAATAAATAAATATCGTAGTGGGTTCAGAAAGTCCTTCTTGCAAATTTCCATGGCTTGGTGCCTTCCCAGAGGGGTTGGGCCCGCTCGTCACAATCAGAGGTGGTGTCACATAATTTCACCACTGTGCACCAAAAATGTGTGCATGCTCTTTGCTTGCGTGTGAGGCTAGCACACATGTGCGCGACTCAAAAAAACGTGGCTAAATAGGACAGCATGGCACCAGGGCCCACTTGCAAGATAGCAATAGCAATAGCAGTTAGACTTATATACCGCTTCCTAGGGCTTTCAGCCCTCTCTAAGCGGTTTACAGAGAGTCAGCATATTGCCCCCAACAACAATCCGGGTCCTCATTTTACCCACCTCGGAAGGATGGAAGGCTGAGTCAACCCTGAGCCGGTGAGATTTGAACAGCCGAACTGCAGAACTAGCAGTCAGCTGAAGTAGCCTGCAGTGCTGCATTTAACCACTGCGCCACCTCAGCTCTTAGATTCGCTCAAACCTGTCCAAACTGGCTGAATACCACCACTGTTGCAATATTACACCGGTGGCCTTCCCGTTGTACCTCGCAGGGAGTGTTCGACATAACGGACCCAATTGAGTCCCTCATTTCTGTGGCTAAAGTGAGACGGTTCTTAAGTGAGTTTGGCCGCATTTTATGAGCCTGTGTTTGTTAAGAGAATCAGTGCTCCTGTTAAGTGGTTCAGTGAATCTGGCTTCCCCGTAGTAGAAGATGAGAAAGGGGAAAAGGATAATAGTGCTACAGCCCTAATAGATGGGTAAATATATAGGGTGGGGAAGGGAAGTATTTATGCTCCTTCAATCATTTATAAACCTCCAAGTAGCCTCAACAACTCTCCAAAAGGATGCAAATAACCAGCCATCTGCAAGGACTATAAATCCTTCCATTCTACGCCATCCAGTCAGAGCTGAAGAAGCTTTTGGGATGAGAAGCGAAACGTCTTCAAAGAAAAAAACCCAGAAAGTCCAATTGAAAAAAAAAAGCACCTTTGGGGACACCTGGATGATGGAGAACCTCCATAGATATTCATTATTCACTGCTTCTTACTGTTCCACACGGTTCATTACAAGAGCAGAAAGGAAGATGCCTACGGATTTCCTTTCAACTAGCCTTAGGGATGCTTGAAAGCATGGCTCACTCTGTTCTGACCCAGAGGAAGCATAAATCACAGTCTTAGTCCCCCAAACCCTCTTTTATTTATACGGCTGTGAATTATGGTTATTCCCAGCCCGCACGGCTTCACAAAGAGTCTGTGAATATTCCGACAGACGTCTGCTCGAGTTGCCACAGTCTTTCAGGGGAATGTTGATAAAGACCCACCTGATCTCCCTTGGGATGCGGCCAGAGACCTAATTTGCCAAATGCAGAGCAAGGCCAAACTTAGCACAGAGTCAAACAGAACTTTTCCAAGTTTGAAACCGACCAGCATGAACTAATTGCTTCCTGCAAAAGCTCACTTCCCTTTCGCTCCTCTTTTATGTCTTATGGGAGGGGCCAATCACCTCCAAGCCTTACTCCCGAGTCGACCCTGTTTCCTTAATTGTTGTTGCCTTCTGGCAGCTCTGCGCATGCGCACACTGGGAACAGGCTCCCGCTGTTCTTCTGCCTCACTGACGTCTGACTCTGAAGGCAGCACATAACTCTCAGATGGTCTTGGCCCCCTCTCTGCCTCCGACACAGAGCCTTCCCCAGACTCCAGGACTGGCCCAGGTTCCTCCCCAACCCTCCTCACTGTCTGATTCTGCTACCAGCTCCACTGGCCGCTGGCGGGCCACAACACACTCGTATTTATCGTGCTAAGTGTAAAGGAAGATGGGTTCACCGACAAATGCGCGCACGACAAAAGCACGCCGACAAAACCGCAGCGAGGAAACCGCGACGTCGAAATCGCGCCCACAACAGCGCGCCGACAAAAGCGCGCCGACAGACAAAGCAGAAACAACGTAATAACCCTAACCCTAACCACGCTTTTGTGGGCGCGGTGTTGTGGGTGCGATTTCGACGTCGCGGTTTTCTCGCCGCGGTTTTGTCGGCGTGCTTTTCTCGTGCGCGCATTTGTCGGGCCACGAGGAAGATGATGGAGCTTCTCCTACGTGACTCGAACGGAGACCTTGAAAATTGTCACGACGAATATAGACACGCTCCTCCAAAAAGCAAAAGAGAGGGGGGAAAAAAGCTTTATTCCAAATTAGTTCCTCTAATCTGATATTTCTTATGCTGGCAGGCAACAGCTTGCTGAGTTTTCAGGCAGATGGGAGTTTTCCATGACCTCAAAATATTGTTTCTTAAGTCGGGATCTTTGTTCAGGATTAACAGTGACTGACCCTCTACTCACAACAGTGATATATTTTTGAAAACATTTTAGAAGGCAAGACAGTTTTAAAAATGTAATAGAAGGGGAAAGTTTCCATGTTGTGTCCGACTTAATTTTTTAAAGCCAGGGTTGACCATACCATGGGCTGGATGTACTTCCATTTGTAACCACTCCCAAAAATGATTAGGGAACTAGAGGCTAAAACATATGAAGAACTAGTCTAGGGAAGAGAAGGACCAGGGGAGACAGGATAGCAGCCTTCCAATATTTGAGGGGCTGCCACAGAGAGGAGGAAGGGGGTCAAGCTATTCTCCAAAGCACCCGAAAGGACAGAGAAGGAAGAATGGATGGAAACTGACCAAGGAGAGATTCAACCTGGAAACAAGGAGGAATTTTCTGACCATGAGAGCAATGAACCAATGGAACAGAAGTTGCCTTCAGAAGTTGTGGGAGCTTCATCCCTGGAGGCTTTTGAGAAGAGATTGAGCTGCCATTTGTCAGAAATGGTGTAGGGTCTCCTGCTTGGGGGGTTGGACTAGATGACCTACAAGGTCCCTCCAAACTCTATCAATCTGTTAAACTCTGAAACTTAAGGAATGATGCTCATCTCTGTTTTTTGGCCAAGGGAGCCAGCGTTGTCTGACAACAATTTCCATGGTCATGTGAGCACCATGACTATAGGCCAAAGGCTCACACAACGCTGTTATCTTTCCACCGAAGTGGTACCTATTTATCTACTCACATTTGCATGGTTTCGAACCGCTAGATTGGCAGAAACTGGAGCAAGGAACAGGAGCTCACCCCGTCTCACAGAACTCTGGTGTTGAACCTGGGCTGTTCAGCATTTTTAACCGCTGAGCCATCGCGCACTTAACCGTATCATGTAACTTCGGAATTAATAATCATTGCATAAAAAGGAGAAAGAAAGAAAAATATGTAATATTATTTAGGAATGTATGATGAACTTTGCAAGTACATCATACCTACAAGAAGCTGAGAAATTACTTTTTTCTTTTTTTTAAAAAAAGTGCTTCATTTGTTATCCTGTAGCTTATTTTAAATTGGAAACGTGAAATGTTGATCAGAATCAGACATCAGTGAGGCAGATGAACAGCTGGAGCCTGTTCCCGGTGTGCACATGCGCAGAGTTGTCAGAGGAAGGGAAGAGCTAAAGAACAGGGGTCGACTTGGGAGTAAGGCCACAGATGGACGGTGAATGACCCCTCCCAGAGGAAATAAAAGAGGAACAAAAGGGGAGTGGAGTTTGCAGGAGACCATTAGTTCGCTTCATTGGTTCGTGACTCTCCAAGACTCCTTGCCAAGTTCTGGAGATATCGGCCTGGCAGCTCTCCAAGCCAGATAAGGTCTGTGACCGTAAATCCTCCTTTGAAAGTCTTTGTTTTTGCTGGGACTAAGAGTTTCCTTCATGCTCTCGGGAAGCCTTGGTGAAAACATGTGTAACATCTTGTCTTTGGATGGGACTCATTTTATGTCATTCTATATTTCACCACCCAAAACTGTGATGTATGCAGGATTTATGGACGTTAATGGGAGCTATTTATCTGTAGACACTATGGGATGTTCACTACTTTAAAAATAGCATCTCATTCCCAGCAGAAAATTTACCAAAGAATAAATGTTTCCTTTACTTCACTCTTAGCCACGAGGATGGTTGCTTAAATATTATCTCATTTCCTCAGCACTTCATTATTTACCTATTTTAAAAAGCCATAATTACTATTCTTCTGAATTCCGCAAACAACAATAATGCCATTAAATTACTGAAATCATTTATGTTTAATTTTCCGCTCTTGTTTTTTTTTTTTTAAACGTCCGCTTGAAAGGTATATCTGGTGACTGCTGGTTTTTTTTCCCCAACAACGAGAGCAAATCTAAAGTTATATTAGGAAAATATATTATATGGGCCATACGCAGTCTCATTAATGTTATTTATTGTACGGTGAAACCTCATTAAAAAGGTATCCTGATTTTTTTTAAAATTAAAAAAAAACGCATTAACCAGGAATGCTGTAAGAGAGAAATGGGTTTTTATTGTATTGCTTTATCATGGGCAAAATGGCTACTGTGCTTTTCAACTTTTTAAAAGGAAAAAAATCTTTAAATTCAGGTGTCTGTACATGGGGTAAAGGGAGGGGGGGAGAAAAAGCAATTAATCTCCTAACTAATGTAATCCCCCCCCCTCCCCGCATTATAACAAGTGGTCTAAAAGGTGTTTAGTTTCTTCCTTTATCTCAACCAGCCATTAATTCTTCGCTTTCTTCCCCACCAGCTGGAAGAAATGGCATTTTTTCCCCCCCACCAACTTGTTTGCATCTTAAGCACCCAATAATGTGCTTTTAGAGATCAGGGATGAGTGAAACCCGAGGTGCAGAAGTCACAAATAGTCCAATTTAAGAAGCCACGTCCCTCTAATGAGAGCCATAGATCCAACCCCGCGTAAATATTGTTTGGGAAGCCGGAGAAAGGGCTGGTTGTTTGCAAAAGGAGAACAAAAGGAAGCGTTTGGAGTTGGGCAAAGAGGAGAGTTAAATACTATTCCCTGTCAAGTGGATATTGCAGCCATAAATTAACTTATCGTTCTTTGGCCTCCAGGTTGAATGAAATCCTCGTTAGCCTTTGAGCCTTGAGTAGTTGGGCCCAAGTCCCCAGTCTTCCTTTTGGTTCTCTACCTTGACAGTTGCTCATTATCCAGAACTGACAAACTCGGTTTCTTTAGTATTTCATGAATCTTCTCTTCATGGCTGTTGCAGCTGCGGCCAGAGCAACTGGCGGCAGATTCGGACAGTGAGGAGGTTGGGGAGGAAGATGGGCCAGTCCTGGAGTCTGGGGAAGGCTCGGAGGAGGGCTCTGTGTCGGAGGCAGAGAGGGGGCCAGGGCCGTATGCCAGTTCTCAGCTGCCTTCAGAGTCAGACATCAGTGGGGCAGAAGAACAGCTGGAGCCTGTTCCCAGTGTGCGCATGCACAGAGTGGCCAGACAAAGGGAACAACTAAAGAACAGAGGTCGACTTGGGAGTAAGGCCACAGGTGGACGATGAATGGCCCCTCCCAGAGGGAATAAAAGGGGAGCGAAAGGGGAGTGGAGTTTGCAGGAGACAATTTGTTTCGGGAGTGTGAAGATCTGTCCCTGAATCTCAGAGTATCTATCTATCTATCTATCTATCTATCTATCTATCTATCTATCTATCTATCTATCTATCTATCTATCTATATCTATCCATCCATCCATCCATCCATCCATCCCTCCATCTATCTATCTATCTATCTATCTATCTATCTATCTATCTATCATCTATCTATCTATCTATCTATCTATCTATCTATCTATCTATCATCTATTCTATATCTATATCTATCTATCATCTATCTATCTATCTATCTATCTATCTATCTATCTATCTATCTCTATCCATCCATCCATCCATCCCTATCTACCATATCTATGTTGCTATCTAGCTATCTAGCTATCGAGTTATCTATCTATCTATCATCTATCTACCTACCTACCTACCTACCTACCTACCTACCTACCTATCATCTATTCTATTCTATTCTATCTCTATCCATCCATCCATCCATCCATCCATCCATCCATCCATCCATCCATCCATCCATCCATCCATGACATCTGATGGAAAGACAGAATGAAAAAAAAACACCCCAAAGGAGAAAACCCAAATGCCCTTAACTTCCCTGCTTAACCCCAGAGCCAGGAGTATGCCTGGGTCTTTAGCCGCTTGAAAGAAGCCCTTTGGGGGGGGGGCGAACTGTGGGTCTCCCAGAGGGTCCCATTCCACGCAGCAGGCGTCCTCTCCAAGAGGGAATGCTTCTTGGGTTGCAAAAAGTTGACCCGAGGAAGGGGGGAAAAAAGGGCCCATGCTCTAAATCTCTAGTGGGGTTGGAGCCCCTGCTGGAAATTCTCGCGCTCCCTATTCCGAGCCTGAACCCACAGATTTGCAAAGTTAATAATGGCTTAAAGGCTCCAGCCGAAGGTTTCTTGCTCGTGATTTGTGAGGAATTCAGCTCAAGGTATTTGGAAGTTTCGTGGCTGTTTTTGCACTGATAATGGGAATAAAAAAAAAATCCATTAGCTTTTGTGTGCCTAGGCAGAGGATAAAGTGAGCAAAAACGAGGTGGTTAAATGTCACTCGAAAACAAGCAAACAAACCACCAAAGATGCCAGGGATTTATGTGCAAAAATGTGCAAGAGAGGGAAGCCATTGCTCGGCATCTTCGTGATGAGGAGGAATGTGGAGTCCTTGGTGTTTCTCAGATTAACAGAGTTGGAAGGGAACTTGCAGGTCATCTAGTCCAACCCCCTGCCCAAGCAGGAAACCCTCCTGATTGTGAGGCGTGAGCTCCACCTCTAGGCTCTTTCGGTACCCAGCTAGGTCTCCTGCCTTGAGCAGCAGGCTGGACTAGAAGACCTCTAAGGTCCCTTCCAGTCCTATGATTCTAAGTGGGGATTGATTGTGGGATTGCTCTCTGTTTATGTACAGGATCTTAGCCTGCCAGTGTTGGTGAGGTATGGTTTTTCTCTTTGGTAGTTCCTCGATTAGGCCATTGTTTTCCACTTGATCATTTGTCTGGTTTCAATCCCTGCTTATCTGGATGTTGATTGCTGGAGAGGAGATATACTGATCTTTATAACAGAGTTGTTTGGGCAGGAAGCCCTATATACCGTTCCGATATAGCTGTCCAATCTCTTCTTAAAAACCTCCAGTGTTGGAGTACCTACACCTTCTGGTGGGCAAGCTCTTCCACTGGTTAATTGTCCTTCCTTCCTTCCTTCTCCCGTCCTCCCTCCCTCTTCCTTCCTTCCTTCCTTCTATTTTCTTTTTCTTTCTTTCTGTTTCTTTCCTTCTTTCTCTTTCTTTCTTTCCTTTCTTCCTTCCTTCCTCCCTTCTTTCTTTCTTCCTTCCTTTCATCCCTCCCTCCCTTTCCTTCTTTCCTTCCTCCTCCCTTCCTTCCTTCTCCCATCCACCCTCCCTCTTCCTTCCTTCCTCCATTCCTTCCTTCCTCCCTTGCTCCTTTCTTTCCTTTTTCTTTCTTTCTTTGTTTCTTTTCTTCTTTCTTTCCTTCCTTCCTTCCTTATTCCTTCCCTCCATCCCTCCCTCCCTTCCGTACTTCCTCCCTCCCTCTTTCTTTCTTTCCTTCCTTTTTTCTACCTTATTCTTTCAGTGAGTCATTAAGAAGAGAAACTTGACGTTCAGCTGCCAGGAACACAGTCAGCCCTTTTCTTAATAAAAGATCTAAAGGCCTCGAAACATAATCAATTCAAATTAAGTATCGATTTCTAAATAATGTGGAATTAAGGGAGACATTTATAAACTGTAAATCACTGCTCGGTACAATTCACCACCAAGGATTACAAGGCAATTGGGAACAAGAAGAAAGGAAGAAACCCGGAGAGGCCAAAAAAACAAAACAATATTTCCTTCCCCAGATGGGGAAGGCATGTCAATTAAGAACACCCATCTCCCACGCAAACAATACAACAGTTACAATAGAGGAGGAAGCTTAGGTTTATATTTAATCAATGGAATTGAGTGCAACTCACTGAGTATTCTCCTGCACAAATGCAGATGCCGGAAACAAAATGAATTCGGCAGTAACGTTGCATAATGCTTCCTTGTGCTTGTCCACTAGGAGCCTGGGCGGCACAGTGGTTAGAGTGCATTATTTCAGGCAAACTCTGCCCATTGCCAGGAGTTCGATTCTGACCAAGAAAGTCTAAGTGCTGTTTCTCCTCCTCCTCCTCCTTTTGCCTCCTTTTTAAAAAACTTATAAGTAGCCCCAGTGGCACCGTAGTTAGAGTGCAGTACTGCAGGCAAACTCTGCTCATTGCCAGGAGTTTGATTCTGACCAAGAAAGTCTAAGTGCTGTTTCTCCTCCTCCTCCTCCTTTTGCCTCCTTTTTAAAAAACTTATAAGTAGCCCCAGTGGCACCGTAGTTAGAGTGCAGTACTGCAGGCAAACTCTGCTCATTGCCAGGAGTTTGATTCTGACCAAGAAAGTCTAAGTGCTGTTTCTCCTCCTCCTCCTCCTTTTGCCTCCTTTTTAAAAAACTTATAAGTAGCCCCAGTGGCACCGTAGTTAGAGTGCAGTACTGCAGGCAAACTCTGCTCATTGCCAGGAGTTTGATTCTGACCAAGAAAGTCTAAGTGCTGTTTCTCCTCCTCCTCCTCCTTTTGCCTCCTTTTTAAAAAACTTATAAGTAGCCCCAGTGGCACCGTAGTTAGAGTGTAGTACTGCAGGCAAACTCTGCTCATTGCCAGGAGTTTGATTCTGACCAAGAAAGTCTAAGTGCTGTTTTTCCTCCTCCTCCTTTTGCCTCCTTTTTTAAAACTTATAAGTAGCCCCAGTGGCACAGTGGTTAGAGTGCAGTATTTCAGGCAAACTCTGCCCATTGCCAGGAATTCGATCCTGACCAAGAAAGTCTAAGTGCTATTTCTCCTCCTCCTCCTCCTCCCTCCTTTTTTAAAACTTATAAGTAGCCCCAGTGGCACCGTAGTTAGAGTGCAATACTGCAGGCAAACTCTGCTCATTGCCAGGAGTTCGATCCTGACCGGCTCAAGGAAGTGCTATTGATGACCTCCTCCTTTTGCCTCCTTGTTCAATCTTATAAGTAGCGGTTAGAGTGCAACATTGCAGGCAAACTCTTCCCATTGTCAGGAGTTCGATCCTGACCAAAATAGTCTAAGTGCTGTTACCTGCCTCCCCCTCCTCCTGCTCTGCTTCCTTTTTTAATCTTATAAGGAGCCCTGGAGGGACAGTAGTTAAGAGTGCAGTACTGCAGGCAAACTGCCCATTGCCAGGGGTTCGATCCTGACCAAAAAAATCTAGATGCAATTGTCAATCTTCTCCTCCTCTTTTGCCTCCCTTTTTTAATCCTATAAGTAGCCCTAGAGGGACAGTGATCAGCATTCAGCACTGCAGGCAAACTCCGCCCATTGTCAGGAGTTCGACTTGTCTCCAGAGGTTGTGAGTGCTCCATCGCTGGAGGTTTTTAAGAAGAGAGTAAGCTCCTCTGGCAATGTGCTAGTTGCTATTGTTACGCATCACTGACTTCAATGGGGAAGCTTCAGGAATCTAGATTTGTACCAATCTTCTCCGGATTAATTAACTTTGGGATGATTTCCCCTCTTTTCTCATACCAAAAAAAAAAAATTAAAAAGAGAATTTGCAACAGAGCCACTAAGACTATCCCAATAAACAGACTTGCAATAAACATCCCGATCCTTTTTCAAACATGATTTAGTTCAATGGTTGGTGGGGACCATAATATCTCACCTTTCCTCCAGCAGCTGGGCGAGTCAAATTTTCTGCCTTCACTTTTAACCTAACCTGATTCAGGACTGACCTTTTAGCTGAGGTAATATGTCTTGATCGAAGTGGATTTATCTCAAAAAGAGTTGGCCTGGGGGATAATATTAAATATACTTCGAATGCTACTGACAGTATAAATCAGAGAAACAAGAAAGCAGCTTCTTTTCTTGATGTGGAAAAAGACGTTGATCATCTGGAATAGCCTTCGTGGTGGTGTTCAGGACTCGGGAAAACGAGCTGCGGTTGAAATTTTGGATGCAAAGAGTTTGTAGAATAAGATACCAAAAGCTTTTATCCAGATGATGCAAAGGATGAATACCACTTTACAAGGCCTTGGTAATATTTGCATCCAGTTTTGGATGTCAAAAAGATGTGGAGACTCTAGAAAGAGTGCAGAGAAGAGCAACAAAGAGGATTAGGGGACCGGAGACTAAAACATATGAGGAATGGTTGCAGGAACTGGGTTTGTCTAGTTTAATGAAAAGAAGAACTAGGGGAGACACAATAGTAGACTTCCGATATCTCAGGGGTTGCCCCAAAGAAAAGGCAGTCAAGCTATTCTCCAAAGCACCTGAAGGCAGGTCAAGGAGCAACGTATGGAAACGAAACAAGGAGAGAAAACAACCTAGAAATAAGAAGAAATTTCCTGACAATGGGAATACTTAACCAGGGGAACAACTTGCCACCAGAAGTTGTGGGTGCTCCATCCCTGGAGGTTTTTAAGAAGAGATTGGAGAGACATTTGTCTGGAAAGGTCTAGGGTTCCTCTGCCTGATCAGGGGGTTAGACTAGAAGACCTCCAAGTTCCCATCCAGCTCTATTCTAATATTACATTATATTCAATGAGTGGCAGAAACAAAGAACTAATTTGAAATTGTCAGCTAGATCTCACTAAATGCCAGTTTAAAATTGGCATGGGCGCTGAGGTTCGAACCAGAGGCCTCTCAGCTTTTCATGAACAAGGCAGGAGACAAATCTTACGAACCTCAAACTCTCTACGTGTATATGCAAAATATGTTTGCGATAGAAATGACAAAACATCAAGTGTTGCTTGATCGTACTTGTAAATGTGTCTTAAGAGCGTTGAAGTGTTTGTTGGCAGCTTTTCTTTGGAGGACTCTGGCTTAACTTCCTTCAACTTAAAATATCTATCACTCTGTTTTGTCTTTCGGGCCTGTGAGTCATTTTGCTTAAATAGCGCTTTGTGTTATGTTATGCATCGATTCATCAGCTGAACAGCAGCCCAGAACACATCTTAAACGAACAATGCTTTGTTGTTGTTAGTTGCGAAGTTGTGTCCGACCCATCGCGACCCCATGGAGAACGTTCCTCCAGGCCTTCCTGTCCTCTCCCATCCTCTGGAGTTTATTGAAGCTCACGCCGGCTGCTTCGGTGACTCCATCCAGCCACCTCCTTCTCTGCCGTCCCCTTCTTCTTCTTCTTTTGCCCTCCATCGTTCCCAGCATGAGGCTCTTCTCCAGGGAGTCCTTCTTCCTTCTCCTTAGGTGGCCAAAGGATTTGAGTTTCCTCTTCAGGATCTGGCCTTCTAAAGAGCAGTCAGGGTTGATCTCCTCTAGGACTGACCGGTTGGATGGCCTTGCAGTCCAAGGGACTCAATGCAGGAGTCTTCTTCTCCAGCCCCAGAGTTCAAAGGCCTCCATTCTTTGGTGCTCAGCCTTCCTTGTGGTCCAACCTTCACAGCCATCCATTGCAACTGGGAAAACCACAGCCTTGACCATACGCCCTTTTGTTGGCAGGGTGATTAAAATAGCCAGGTCCAGTCAAGAGACACAGAAATCATATTGACTATGTTCTCTGCAGTCTTCTCTGGAGTAGCTCTATACAGCCAGTAAAAAAGAGACCAGGACACATTTTTGGACAAAAAAAAAGGAACCAGATTAAAGATAGAAGGAGACTTTAATGCCATAAATACATCTATACTCAAAAGCCAGGAAAATGGACCGCACAGAATGGTATAAACCAAGATTTGATTCTGCTAGATGTTATCTCCCAAGGATGGATGCACAGAATCCAACTTTAGCACTCCATCGTGCTTCGGAGTTGGTCAACTTCCAAATCCTTAACTGAACTGGGCAGATTCCAAGCAGCCTGAGAGACATCTGAATCATAGCCCAATTCCATCAACGTGGACCGGATCCAACTTGGAGCTCTTCTGAAAGTTTTTCAAAATTCGTGCTAGACTCTTGACAGTTAACCAGCATGAATCAACTCTGCTTCAGTTCAAATTATTTGAGATCCAAAGTGGGCATGACTCCACTCAAATATAGGTAATCCTGAGCTTGTTGCTGTGGCCCACCAGTGGGCAGAGGAGTGGGCAGCAGAGTCTGACAGTGAGGAGGTTGGGGAGGAACCTGGGCCAGTTCTGGTTAATCCCACCTTTGCTGTTTAATTTCCCCCTTTTTTGGGGGGGCACTTCCCCTTTGTCTCCTTTTGATGTGTCACTATAAATCCCAATACAACAATCTAAGTATTTTTCTTTTTCAATCTCTTTGCCAGAGCTGAAGAAGCTTCTTGGATGAGAAGCGAAATGTCTTCATGGGGGGAAAAAACCAAGAAAGTCCAGTTGCCTCTGGAAAAAAGCACCTTTGGGACAACCACGATCTGAATGACTCAGAATCTCCATAGACAACTCAACTCAACAACTTTTTTTTCTTTTTTTTTAGAGTATTTTATTAAGATTTATAGGCCGCCCTTTTCCCTGAGGGGACTCAGGGCGGCTTACAATCATTAGGGAGGGGGTACAATACAAAATAAACAATATATAAACAAAATAAAGTAGTAAAAACACAACATACATTCTACATTCAACACTCGGGTGGGGCGAATTAGAGGCTTATCCCCAGGCCTGTTGGGAGAGCCAGGTCTTGAGGGCTGCGCTGAAGGCCTGGACGGTGGTGAGGGTGCGTATCTCGACGGGGAGATCGTTCCACAGGGTCGGAGCTGCAACAGAAAAGGCTCTCCTCCGTGTAGTCGCCAGTCGACATTGACTGGCGGATGGGATCCGGAGGAGGCCCAGTCTGTGCGATCTTATCGGTCGGAGGGAGGTAATCGGCAGAAGGCGGTCTCTCAAGTACTCAGATCCACTACCATGAAGGGCTTTAAAGGTGGTCAACAGCACCCTAAAGCGCACCTGGAGATCAACAGGTAGCCAGTGCAGCTCGCGGAGGATGGGTGTTATGTGGGCGAACCGCGGTGCGCCCACTATCACTCGCGCGGCCGCATTCTGGACTAACTGCAGTCGCCGGATGCACTTCAGGGGCAGCCCCATGTAGAGCACATTGCAGTATTCCAGCCTAGAGATCACAAGGGCTCGAGTGACTGTTGTGAGAGCCTCCCGATTCAGGTAGGGTCGTAACTGGCGGACCAGGCGGACCTGGGCAAATGCCCCCCCTGGTCACAGCTGACAGATGATGATTGAGAGTCAGCTGTGGATCCAGGAGGACTCCTAAGTTACGAACCCTATCTGAGGGGTATAAAATTTGACCCCCCCAGCCTGATAGATGAAACATTAGCCAAATTGTTGGGAGGGAAACACAACAGCCACTCGGTCTTGTCCGGGTTGAGTACCAGTTTATTTAGCGCTCATCCTGTTCTTAACGGCCTCAAGGCCCCGGCTCATCACGTCTACCGCTTCATTGAGTTGGCACGAGGCGGACAGATACAATTGCGTATCGTCCGCATATTGATGGTATTTTATCCCGTGCCTCCGAATGATCTCGCCCAGCGGTTTCATGTATATGTTAAATAGTAGGGGGGATAAGACCGAACCCTGCGGCACCCCATATAACTCAACTCAACTCAACTCTCCCCACCATCCAATCAGAGCTGAAGAAGCTTCTTGGATGAGGAGTGAAATGTCTTCCAAAGAAAAAACAAGAAAGTCCAGTTGCCTCTGGAAAAAAGCACCTTTGGGACTATCGAGGAGAGAAACTTAAGAAGCTGTCAAGTTCAACCTGCCATTTTCTTTTAAAAAAACATCTACATACTTAGCAGGGAAAGGCTG
The DNA here is from genome assembly GCF_009769535.1 of Thamnophis elegans. Classification (NCBI taxonomy): domain Eukaryota; kingdom Metazoa; phylum Chordata; class Lepidosauria; order Squamata; family Natricidae; genus Thamnophis; species Thamnophis elegans. The sequence goes on along the minus strand of NC_045549.1, from coordinate 75,890,125 downwards.
CCAAAAAAGAAAAAGAAAGAGCAAATCTGGAGACCAGCCTTACTCTGAAGGAGGCTGCAGATCACCGGAAGCTAGACGGACTCCGTAACCACAACCGATAACGGCGAGATTGATGGTTAGCTGGGAAGAGCCAGAAGAGGGGAGAAATTACATGCGGGCTGATTGTCCTTCAATCCTCGAGTCCTTTTTCTTGGGGTGATGACACCAGAGGCTCTGAATCTCATTTCCCCAAGTGCTTCGGGAATTTCAGGCCTTTCCGCCGCTTGAGAGCACTTAAAAAAGTCCAGCCACGTGTCCCCAGCAGGGAACATTCATTTCACAATTCAGTGTGGATTAAGTTGGCGGACGGCTCTAAAGATGAGGTTGCTGCTTTTCTCTGTTTCCAGGGCAGCTTGATTTCATATCTGTTACCCACCTGGGATAGGTGATGACTCCCCCTGGATGCTTCCCCAGATACCTCTTCAGATCTTCAGCTCACGGGAGGATGAATTACCATATTTTTCAGACTATAAGATGCACTGGTGTATAAGATGCACCAAGATTTCGAAGAGGTAAGTAAGGGAAAAAAGGTTTTTGTCCTCCCTGGCCCCCAGGAGCACTCTGCAGGCTTTGGTAGGGCTGGGGGGAGGGAAAAACACCCCCATTTTTGTGGAAAATGGATGGAAAATGGGCCATTTTTTGCAAAAAACGGAGGTCTTTTTGCCTTCCTCCAGCCCTGCTGAAGCCTGCAGAGTGGTGCCCCCGTATTTGGGAAAAACGCCCCCGTATTTGGGAAAAACGGCCCTTTTTTGCAAAAATGGGATGCAGGAGTGGGGCTTCAGGAGGCCAAAAACAGCTGTATTCGGTGAATAAGATGCACCAACATTTCCACTATCTTTTTGGGGAGAGTGTGTCTTATACTCTGAAAAATATGGTAGTTCCAGGCAGATCTGAAGGGGAGTTGGTCAATGGCTCCAAGCAACCATCTGAGAGGGATTTCAGAGGTGGTATTCAGCCGGTTCTGACTAGAGAACCGGTAGTGGAAATTTTGAGTAGTTCAGAGAACCAGTAAATACCCCTCTGGCTGGCCACACCCCCATCTTATACAATAGCAGAGTTGGAAGGTACCTTGGAGGTCTTCTAGTCCAACCCCCTGCCTAGGCAGGAAACCCTATACCGTTTCAGACAAATGGCTATCCAGCATCTTCTTAAAGACTTCCAGTGTTGGGGCATTCACAACTTCTGGAGGTAAGTTGTTCCACTGATTAATTGTTCTCACTGCCAGGAAATTTCTCCTCAGTTCTAAGTTGCTTCTCTCCTTGATTAGTTTCCACCCATTGCTTCTTGTCCTGCCCTCAGGTGCCTTGGAGAATAGCTTGACTCCCACTTCTTTGGGGCAACCCCTGAGATATTGGAAAACTGCTATCATGTCTCCCTTGGTCCTTCTTTTCATTAAACTAGACATCCCCAGTTCCTACAACTGTGCTTCCTATGTTTTATCCTCCAGTCCCCTAATCCTCTTTCTTGCTCTTCTCTGCACTCTTTCTAGAGTCTCCACATCTTTTCTACATCGTGGTGACCAAAACCGGATGCAGTATTACAAGTGTGGCCTTACCAAGGCATTACAATCTATTCTCTGCTTCCCAAGTCCCAGCTGATTGGCTGGGTCTTTTTCTGCTGTCCTGCACAGGAGAACAAAGCTGGAAAGCAGGTTAGTGGAGTGTTGTGACTCAGCAGAAGTTTGCTGTGAGTTGAGTCGGGAGGCAGGCATAACAATGCAGCTGGGGCCGGTTAGTGTGGTCTTCTGGAGATAAAAGGACGGATGGTGCCACGCCCTGGTTGCAGAAGTCAACGTTCATCGTTCGTTCGTGGTTCGTCGTTCATTTATGGAGAATTCACTTCCGTTCCTGTTTGAGTTTGTGAGACACTTGGATAAGTGATTTTGCTTCTTGAAAACTTGGTGCTGTAAGAGTTTTGTTTCTGCATTCTGCTGTGTAACCCTTGTTTGCAAGAGACTTTTATCTATGTTTATTTTGGGCTCGCAGCCAGCGTGAGCCAAGACTGATAAAGTTATTTCCTTTTAAGTCTGTCTGACTGTCGTCTGTGAACGAGCGAAGAAGGGGGGTCAGGACAGCGGGGTGGGGAGGGAATGGGGATTTTGCAGTATCCTTCCCCTGGATTGCAGAAAATACGACTTCAGCCACAGAGTGGTCAACGCCTGGAATGCTCTACCTGACTCCATTGTTACATCCTCAAAACCCTCCCAGCATCAACCTCAGTCTACTGTGGATTTCCTCACCCCATTCCTAAGAGGTCCGTAAAGGGGGTGTGCATAAGTGCACCAGCATGCCTTCCATCCCTCTCCTACTGTCCCCATTTATTTGCATTCATTTCCTTTTATTCATGTCCATGTTCATACTTATACCTGCTATCTTGTACATGTTTGGCAAACTAAATAAAATGAAATTTTAAAAAAATTCCTAATGGCACTATTTCCTTATTCTTATTTCTGGAATACTGCAATGTGCTCTACATGGGGCTGCCCCTGAAGTGCATCCGGCGACTGCAGTTAGTTCAGAATGCGGCCGCGCGAGTGATAGTGGGTGCACCTCGGTTCGCCCACATAACACCCATCCTCCGCGAGCTGCACTGGCTACCTGTTGATCTCCGGGTGCGCTTCAGGGTGTTGTTGACCACCTTTAAAGCCCTTCATGGTAGTGGATCTGAGTACTTGAGGGACCGCCTTCTGCCGATTACCTCCCTCCGACCGATAAGATCGCACAGACTGGGCCTCCTCCAAATCCCATCCGCCAGTCAATGTCGACTGGCGACTACACGGAGGAGAGCCTTTTCTGTTGCAGCTCCGACCCTGTGGAACGATCTCCCCGTCGAGATACGCACCCTCACCACCATCCAGGCCTTCCGCGCAGCCCTCAAGACCTGGCTCTCCCAGCAGGCCTGGGGATAAGCCTCTAATTTGCCCCACCCGAGTGTTGAATGTTGAATGCAAGTTGTGTTTTTATTATTTTATTTTGCTCACATATTGTTTATTTTGAATTGCACCCCCTCCCTAATGATTGTAAGCCGCCCTGAGTCCCCTCAGGGAAAAGGGCGGCCTATAAATCCTAATAAAATACTAAAAAAAAAAAAAAAAAAAATTTCTCTTTGTCATCTCAAAGCTATTCCGGCCACAATTAAGTCTCAATTAAACGCTTCGAATCCTTTTAAAAATCCGACAACTCCACCTCCCAAGGAAGCTTCCCCAATGCCCTCCCGGAACAAATGGAAGTCGTGTCACCAACACAACAGGAATTGTTATATCATGTGAAATATGCCACTTGTTTATTGGAAAGGAAACCTGGGCCGCAATAAATAAAGAGGAATGCAGTTCGGCTAACAACCGCCATCAAGGCGAGGGGGAATATTTGCTTTTCATGAGGCTGCAATTGCTTATTTCATGATAAAAGGGTGCATATTTCATTCCGGATTACTCTCAATAGTATATTTTTCTTGATTAAATATAAAAAAATATATATTTATGAATCTAGGAAGGCTTTAAGAGCCCGGTTTGATTTCATAACTATGAGAACCAACCGAAAGAAGAAGAAAAATATACATCATCTATCAAACTGATCGAAACCCCCCATTTTTTCTCTCTCCCACCCCAAAAAAAATACGTGATTTTGCTCAAGGAGTCAACCAACAATGATGGCCAGGGACATGTTGTGAAGGAGACACAACTCTTTGCATCAGTGTTGTGACCTGCCAGTGGCCAGGGGAGTTGGCAGCAGATTCAGAAAGTGAGGAGGGTTGGGGAGGAACCTGGGCCAGTCCTGGAGTCTGGGGAAGGCTCTGAGGAGGGCTCTGTGTCGGAGGCAGAGAGGGGGACAGGGACGTCCGACAGTTATCAGCTGCCTTCAGAGTCAGAGATCAGTAAAGCAGATGAACAGCTGGAGCCTGTTCCCTGTGTGCGCATGTGCAGAGCTGCCAGATGAAGGGAAGAGCTAAAGAACAGGGGTCGACTTGGGAGTAAGGCCACAGGTGGACGGTGAATGGCCCCTCCCAGAGGGAATAAAAGAGGAGCGAAAGGGGAGTGGAGTTTGCAGGAGACAATTAGTTCGCTTAATTGGTTCCTGATTCTCTGAGACTCCTTGCCAAGATTTGCAGATATCGGCCTGGCAGCTCTCCAAGCCAGATAAGGTCTGTGACCGTAAATCCTCCCTTGAAAGAGTTTTCTGGATGTGAAGGAGCAGAATTCACAGCCAATTAATAAAAGGTTTTTTTTTGTCTGGACAAGGAGTTTGTTTCATGCTCTTGGGAAGCCTCGGCCAGAACAATCGTTGTGTTTTCTCTTCTTCCTCCTCAGCCTCCATGCCATGAGGTAACTTCCTTTTTGTCGTTAGTGGTTTTGGTATGGAGGAATTTATCACATCCAATGTACAATGGGTGATTTCATGGATAAAAATCATGGAAGCTACCGGTTGGATTTAATAGCCTTTTGGAAAATGAAGCCAAGTACTGAAATGATAAAGGAGGGGAGGGAACAAATCGGTTTTTCATCAAATGCCCAAACCCTTGCTGAAAATGGGAAACACTGCTCAACCCACACAGACAGTCACAAAACAGGGGAAGCTCTGGGCAGGATATAAATCTAATATATTTGTTTTGTCTCTGCCACAGAATAATGGATTTTCTACGTTTTATATCTTTCTTGCACTTTTTTAAAAAAAAAAACATCTATTGTCCCTGTTGCCGCGTTTCCTTATTATTTCTGGAAACTTTAATTATCATTGTTATTATTTGCTCCCACCAAGAACTTCGAGTGTTGTTGTTGTTGTTGTTGTTGTTGTTGTTGTTGTTGTTAAACTCCAAGAACTTCTCATGTTTAGTCTGATGAAAAGAAGGACTAGGGGAGACATATATAGCAGAGTTCCAATATCTCAGGGGCTGCCCAAAGAAGAGGGAGTCAAGCTATTCTCCAAAGCACCTGAGGGCAGAACAGGAAGCAATGGGTGGAAACTAATCAAGGAGAGAAGAAACTTAGAGCTAAGGAGAAATTTCCTGACAGTGAGAAGAATGAAGCAATGGAACAGAAATTGCCTCCAGAAGCTGTGAATGCCCCAATACTGGAAGTTTTTAAGAAGAGATTGGACCACCACTTGTCTAAAGTGGTGTAGGGTTTCCTGCCTAAGCAGGGGGTTGGACTAGAAGACCTCCAAGGTCCCTTCCAACTCTGTTATTCCATTCTATTCTATTTATTCATCTTGGAGCAAAGAGAACGATAGCAAATAAATGAATTACTCAAAGTCCTAATAATTGTTGTCATTTTTTAAAAAACTGTATGTAAAACGATGCAGAAGAAACGGAATCTGTCCAAAATATTGCTTTCTTGATCTCTCTCCCAATTTAAAATCCTTTGCCTTACAGGATTGAAAAAGACAAGATGGCAGCTGAGACCATGTGATGTCCTGGAAAGGGGCGGAGTTTCAGTCACATGGTTGCAGCTGCCATCTTAGTTTACCCCTTTCCCCATCCTGATGTCTTCGGCTACATGTAGGTCGACACCCAGATACGCTTAGTCCTCGACATACAACCACAACTGAGCCCAATGCTAAGCACCACAGTTGTTAAGTCAGTTTCGCCCCATTTTACAACCATTCCTGCCGCCGTTGTTAAGCGAATCATGGCAGTTCTTAAGTTAGTTGGTTGTGATATGACTCTGGCTTCCGCGTTGTTTTGGCCGGTCAGAAGATCACAAAAAGGGGGACTTTGGGACATTGCAACTGTCATGGGTACATGCCAGTTGCTAATCATTTACTTATGACCATTGATCACGTGACCATGGGGAATTTCTTTGGGATCACGTGACCACGGAGATGCTACAACAGTCTTAAGTATGAAAAATGATCATGTTTTTCAGTGCCGTTTGAACAAACTGTTGTAAGGACCACCTGTACCTCAATGTGGAAATTGTTCTGAAGACTACAGAGAGTTTCCAAGAATATACAGCAAAGAGGTGTTTTTATGTGAGCGAAACGCATTTTTATATGTTTTTCACTCATTACCCATCTTTGAAAACTGCAGTAAAGTTAACAAGTCGTTGGAGACTTTCGGGCATCCGAGATTTATTTTTAATAGAATATTGATATAATGATGCAGCATTTAATCAGGCTTTTATTGTTATTTTTTTTTTGCCCCTTCCAAACACAGTTTACCTGTTTTATATCTTGTTTTTTCCCCTTCTTTTAAGCTCTAGAGGTCCTCTGTTATACGCCTGACTCTATTTTTATAGGGGGAGAAAAAGTTGGCTTTTTTATGAACTCACTGATTAAAGCACCTCTATCTGAATGCAGATTAAAATTCCAGCATCTGAGAAAACTAAACCAATGAATATTTATATGGAAAAATAGCCGATGAATGCACTTTAAATCTTCAATACATGCCTAGTCATGTGTTATGAAAATGGACTCTTGCATATTTCCACCACAGGAATAAACGCTATTTGCAAGCACAATACAGTCGAAATCTACCAATACATCAGCTGGGTGAAAAGTGGATTTATTTCCCAAGTGCGTTGCTTCGTCACAAGGTTTATTATTGCATTCTATGGGCAGAATTAGCCGCGTTCCCTATCTGAGCTTCAGAATACATTTATCTACAAATACAAATTAGGCTGAGGAGGGGTTACTCTTAAGCCCGTTTTTAATAATATAAAGGGTGTGCTTTATGTAAAAAAAAAATCATAGATAGATGTCGAAGCGTTTGTCTGACAGTGAGCCAATTGAGAGAGCACTTTCTTCCCCCTACTCCCATGCCCATCATCCCTGCCCTCTCCCGTCCCCTTCCCATGTGCTCCTCTTTCCTGCTCTGTCTACAATCCTGGCCCTTTGCCCCAAATCCATCAAGCATTTCCTCATTGCTCCACTAGAGGGCAAACATCACGGCTGGCTTTCCAGAGGAAGCTGTGAAGGAACTGACATCACAAACAATTGCCGCTCTAGGACGCCGCACTCACTCTCCTTAACGGCTCAGGCTCTCCCTTCTCACTCCCATGACACAGTGGTGAAATTGATTTTTTTCCCTACTGGTTCAGTGGGCGTGGCTTGGTGGGCATGGTGTGGCTTGGTGGGCGTGGCTTGGTGGGCATGGCAGGTGAAGGATTCTGCAAAATCTCCATTCCCACCCCACTCTGGGGCCAGCCAGAGGTGGCATTTGCATCTCCGAACTACTCGAATTTTCCGCTACCGGTTCTCCAAACTACTCAAAATCTCCACTACCGGTTCTCCAGAACCTGTCACAATCTGCTGGATTTCACCCCTGCCATGACATCACAAACAATTGCCACTCTAGGATGCTGTACTCACTCTCCTTAACAGGCCAGGCGTTCCAGAGTTATGCTGGAACACTCACACACAGACACCCATACCCAGACACACCCCAGTATTTATTTCCAGAGGGTAAGCCATCTGTGTAACAAGTTTAGTTGAAATTCTCGAGGCGCTCCAGAGTTATGCTGGAACATACATACATACATACATACATACATGCATGCATGCATGCATACTTTAAGAAGAATAGATAGATGTTATGAATTCATTGCAAGGAAATGCAGATGTTTTACAGGTAGTCCTCAAATTATGACCACAATTGAGTCCCAAATTTCCATTGTTAAGTAAGACACTTGTTAAGTGAGATTAACTCCATTTTGCCATCCTTGCCACAATTGGCAAGTGAATCCCTGCAGGTTTTACGTTAGACCTGTGTCGTTGAGTGAATCTGGGTTCCCCATTGCCTTCGCTGGTCAGGAGGTCGCAAAAGGGGATCACGCAACCCCCGGGACACTGCAACTGTCATAAATAGGAGTCAGTTGCGAAGAGTTCTGAATTTGGATCACCTGTCCATGGGTGCTATGATGGTCCTACTGCTAGTTATGGATGTTTCTAGAAGGTCTGTCCAATGGATGTCTCAGCAAGCAGTAGGGTCTGGGGTAGCTTGTCTGGCCACTAAAGCTAACCCCTCACCAGGAATATTGGAAAATCATCTAGGAAAATGGCAATGGGAAGCCACTTCTGAATTACTCTCCCTGAAAGCTGCCAAGAGGTCCTCAAAATCTGAGCCCAACATCATCATTCCTCTCCTCCTCCTTCCTCTACTACTTCTTTTTCTTCTTCCTCGTCCTCTTCCTTCTCTTTCTCTTCTTCTTTCCTTCTTCTCCTTCTCCTGCTTCTTCCTTTTCTTTTCTTCTCCCTCTCCTCTTCCTCTTCTTCTTCCTCTTCCCCTTTTCTTCCTCCTCTCGGATTGTGAACGAAACAGCTGGAAAACCAATAATGGAACTTCACGGCAAACTGCCGAAAGAGTATTATACAGGGTTATAGCCACAGCTCCAGGAGACGGATTTCAACCGGTTAATAAACTTGCAGCCGGCATAAACATGAGCATCGGAACTTACATATGAGCTTCTGCGGAAGGAAATGCATAAACGTGCGCATCGAAACAAAGCCCGGGTTTGCGAGACTCAATCTGGAAGGCCCCGGATGCAAAATGACCCTCGACGTTTCCCCATCGTTTAAAAGCAAAATACGTAACCACGGCCTCGTAAATATTTTGAATGAATCTATGATGCGTCCTAAATGGATTTTATAGCCCATACAATCTCTCGGTCCTGCCTCTCGACTCTTATTTTACGGAGACAGATTCATTGCGCTGCATTAAATCCACGCTCTTGCTCCATTTCGTTTTAGGGGCTGGGTGTTTTTTTTTTTTATAAAAAAAGAACCAAGAAAATGGAATGTTCTTTAAAAGGGCGTGCTTACAAACTGGCTTATTGGTTTCTTTGCTCTGAACAAAAAAAAAATCCGGGGGCAAAAGGCCCCCTTTGATAACTTCCTTTTTTGACATTCGACGCAGGAAATTTGTATTCTCGATGTGCTTTTGAAATAGAAATTAGATAACCAGATTTCGGAGTCTGGAAGTATTTGATTACCGTATTTTTCAGAGTATAAGACGCACTGGAGAATAAGACGCGCCAAGGTTTTGAAGAGGCAATTTTTTTTTTTAAAAAGTAGCTAGGTAGATAGAGGGGTAGAGAGGGAGAGAAAGAGAGAGAAATACAGTAGGTAGGTAGGGAGAGAGAGAGGAGTTAGGTAGGTAGGTAGATAAAGGGATAGATAGAGAGAGAAAGAGAGAGCGAGAAATACAGTAGGTAGGTAGGGGGAGAGAGTGTGTGTAGGTAGGTAGAGGGATAGA